>NC_041408.2:97358258-97658258 GCF_900747795.2 Erpetoichthys calabaricus
TTCACACAGCCTGTCCCTTGTTTTATAAACGAACGTCATATAAGGTCTTCCTTTTTCGTTGCTTCGCCAACGGAAGCAGCCTTTTTATTTAATCCTGTTTTTACGATTGTTCTGTTTGTATATCAGTTTGTCAGTTCAGCACTCCAGTTGTAATATGACGAATCCGTGCAAGCACACTCTTGAGAAAGCAACGTATAGTTGTACAGGAGAAAAGCAATCTTGCCTGAAATCAATGGCAACCTTTTGTAGGTCTATGAACTTAATTTAAACTTTAGGTTTACACGGTGCTTTGTTTCCAAAGTACCTGCACTCATGAATATGTGTGTATGCGTCAGTCGCTCAAATCCCCGCGGTTCACACCGGCGAAGTTCTGCTTTTAAATTTTTATTAAGAAGAAAAGAAAACCTTTTAAAATTGAGGTAAAATATACCAATAACAGTTTGTTAAGGATCTGTTTTTTTGTGAAGCTGCCTTCACTCGAGTGATCACTTCGAGCTTTAAGCCTGAGAAATCACCCCGTAAATGCACACGTTTAATTGCACATCTGTTAATATGTATGCTTACACAGTATTAAAAGACACTCAACAATTACAAAGTATTAAAAGACACTCAACAATTAACGTCATTTACCTTCGTTCCCGCGTTTGACTCGTGCTGTAAATCTCTTCCTTGTTTTCACTTCACGTGATTACGTAGGAGGCGTAATACGTGATGACGCGATACGTGACTCCGCCTCCTCCATTAGAGTATATGGACAAAAAACAGGTTCCAGTTATGACCATTATGCATAGAATTTCGAAATGAAACCTGCCTAACTTTTATAAGTAAGCTGTAAGGAATGAGCCTGCCAAATTTCAGCCTTCCACCTACACGGGAAGTTGGAGAATTAGTGATGAGTGAGTGAGTGAGTCAGTCAGTCAGTCAGTCAGTAAGTCAGTGAGGGCTTTGCCTTTTATTAATTAGTATAGATATATATATATATATATATATAGCTAAATGATGCATGATAAGAATAGTCTTTTGCACTTTAAAGAATCAGATAATACAGTATATTCTGTTAGTTCCAATGTCTGGCTGTGATATTCAGAGATTGTGAAGTAAGTGTACTACAACAACAATGTCAAGAAAGGTATTTCATAGATTACAAAGAAATGTTGAAAGTTTGTCTTATTCAAAACGTGGTTGATGATAAGCTATTTGAATGTAATAACATCTCGGATAAAGGTGCACAGGATAATCCTCCTTCTTTGAGTATTTACTTTTGCTTGAAATTTCAAATAATTTTGCCTTTAAATTACATAATATGACCTATAACAGTTAATCAAGAACAATTCAAGGAATGAGATGGTGCTATTCCAGTTCAACAGCCACATGTGTCAGGTGATATTGTGTCATTTGCTTTTACTTTTGGCTTCAGTGCACTGTGTACCTGGTAGGCCAATGCCTCTATCCTACCCTGTTTCATTTGACAAAATGCCACCCATTTCCAAAAAAACTCCCTCATTCCTGCCATCTCTAATAAAATGACATCCTCTACTGACAAAATTCTTTCCTCTCTTCACCCTTGAACCTTTCATCTCCCTGCTACCTATGAAACAAAGCATAAAAAATGCAAGCTAGAAATATTGACCCATCATTTTCACAATGAAAGCAGTTAACCCACCGAACTTTTCACTTCCAGACACTCTTTAGAATAGAGGATACACTGCCATTAGGCTTTATTAAAAGCTATACATGTCTTTTTATATACTGTATATAGGAATATATTCTAGACAGCCATCACCTTCATTCTCTGTGCTCCAATGTTATTACAGTCTATATCATTTTGTATTTATAACCCCATTTTTGTAGTGTTTTTGGAAAATAAAAAATATTTAAAGGGCTAAATGCCGGTGTTTCCTTCCTAGATATATAAAGTATGTCTTTTTTTCTTTTACTATTGTTTAAAATTAGAGTATGCTTTTAATAGAACATTAGGCATTTTTGGATGCTAGAACATTTCAATTCAATTTTATTGTCCCAAGAGGGTAATTGTCAACAGGTTTTACAGAGAGACCACAACATAATACTAAAAAGACATCACAAAGAACACAGCCATCAAACATAAACTTAGTAGAAGTAAATAAAATATAGCCGTGAGCACTTATGGTGAAACATTAGATCAAACATATTACACATAAACATTACACCAACATTTAGACTTGCCTAATCACTAATAGAAATAATATCTGTTCATCTAATGATTTAAGACTGAAACTTGTTTATTAAAGTAGTATTTTTTGAAGATTAACAGCAGTTGGGATGAAAGTATTTAAAGAAGTTGCTTTTTTATGCTCAGAACCTTGTACCCGTGACCTGAGAATGTAGTGGGTGAGTCCTTTCTGACATACCCTAACATGCTTATTAAACAGGTCTGTGACATTTGACTGTTGAGATCTTGTTAATTTACTGCTCCATTTTACAATTTGGTTTATTCAGGCAGAACAGACTCAATACAAGATTTATACAAGACTGACATAATGATAGGACTCCCACTAAAACGCTCAGCTTTAATAAATAGTAGATGTGCTGTTGGCCCTTTTTGCAGATGGCTTCTGTATTTTCACTAAAAGTCACTTTTAAGTCTTTGATTGTCCCCAGATATTTAGAACTGTTAATAATTTCCACTGGCAGGGGCCTCATGCATAACAGCGTATGTAGAATTCACACTAAAACATGGCATACGGACAAAAACAGAAATGTTCATACGCACAAAAAAATCCAGATGCATAAATCTGTGCGTTCCCCACTTCCACGTTCTTCTGCTCCATAAATTCCGGTCAGCGTGAAAAGTAACGCATGCACACGCCTGCTGCCATTCCCAAACTCCTCCCAGAATTACACCTCTTTGAATATGCAAATCAATATAAATAGTCCTTAAGCTCAGTGTTCTGTGAAAAGGCAATGGCAAAAGCATGGAGGGAAATAGAAGAATTTCAGCGAATACCAAGTGGAGGCAAGGAAAAACTTACTATTTGTTGGTTTAAACAGTGGTATAAACAACAAAAGGAAGTTGATTGAGTGACATAGAGTGTCAGAGAAACTCAAAAGCTCAAGTTCACAAAGTCACACAGTGCCAAAAATAAAAAAGAAGTTGTCAGATATCAAAGTCGCCATGTAAAGGCGAGTCATAGCCCACCGTTTGAGTGTCATTTGAAAGCTTATTAGGGTACAAAGAAAAGAAAAAAAAAATAGGGACACAGTGGGAAAAAAGCTTGAAATGTCAACTTTAATCTCAAAATTTCCACTTTAATCACCTAGTTTATTTTGTCATTAAAGCAGAACATCATAAACTTCATCTTAAAATCGTTTAATTTACGAGTTTCTCAAATCCCATTGTAACTAAAGTAGCACGTTAAATGCTTTGTTTTGTATGTGTTCTATGTGCTCTAAGTGTGTGAATCACTACGTGCTTCTTAAACGGGCTTTCTCTTCCTCCGACAGGACACAGAATCGATTACATTCATGATATTACAGCTCTCTGAATAATTTAAATACTGAGATGCATACTTGATATCATTTTCATGATGATAGGAATTAAGCATGTATTAAACATGGAAACACAGTGGCAGAGTGATTGTTCAATCCTCACGCAAGATGCTTGCCCAATTCCTGTGTTTCCTTTTCTTTTTCCAAACACCCAGTCGCCACACAATCAGCTCTGTAATTAGATGTTAAGCCATCTGTAAGCTGAGAACGCCGATTCTTAAAAACTTTTAAGGAACATTGAAATATCTTCGTAGTACATGTTTAATTATTCTATCCATCTATCCTTCTAGAGTCGCGCCAGCCCCAGCAAGAATACAGCGTGAGGCAAGAACAATCCGTGCTCCGCCAGCTCCTTGCTAGAGCTGCGACAATGTGTCCTCAGATGTTTAATTATTAACAATATGGATTATTTAAATGAAGTTAAACTTTTATCTATATAATATAATAAACATATTTTGCTACATTTAATCTTAAAATCATATTGTCATCATATGTAAATATGCACTTTATAAAGTGGCTCAAGTTGTGCAATATTATAACTGTATCGCAAGTTTACAGTGAGGTAATTATACTAATAAGTACAAACAGTTCTACAAGGAGCACTTGATGGACTGATTGATTGTGTTTATAGTTCTTGGGATGAAACTGTTTCTGAACTGTGAGGTCAGTACAGGAAAGGCTCTAAAGCGTTTGTCGCATGAGAGCAGTTCAAATAGACAGCATAGCTGAGGCAGTGTGTGCTAGGTGCTGTATACCGATAATTCTATTTCCGATCAGCTGCTGTAGAGCTGTGATTCCACACTCAGATACAGTGATATAAATACTCCGAGTGGTGCAGTGAGAGTAATATGGAAAAAGGATGATCCGCTGTGGCAACCCCTAACGGGAGCAGCTGAAAGAAGAAGAAGAAGGTGCAGTGAGAGAAACAACGCTAAAGCAGCTATGGTATTTAGAATAGTCTGGCTATTCCATGAACCATTATATTGTTACAGGTTAATTTCAATCAGATGCCTTAAACTAATAAACAATATGCGGTTAATTTCAGTGTATATGATAAAGCCACGTCAGGGATGTGCATCTAAAAAAGAAAGGAAAACCACACTGGAACAAAAGCACTGCTTTGATGCTGGGTGCCGCCAGTTTGCAAAACCGAGCAGAGAACTTGCGTACGCCAGGGTTTGAGCTACTGTGAAAATGTGGGTTTACTCCAAGTTTAGGTTTTATACATCGCGATTTGAACGTGGAAACGTTCTTACGCAACATTTTTGTGCATACGCACCATTTATACATGAGGCCCCGGCTAACAAACACATCTACCACTTGACCATGACTGGTTTCTTCTCATTTGGTAGGCCTACAATCACCATGTAATCAACACATTTTAAGATAAGCCTGCTTTTAAATTTACTGCAACAACTAATTAATGTAAAGAATGTACAAAAGATGTGAAAGAATATTTTCCTGCGGGAACCCAGTGGATGAGAACAGCATATCAGCATAACCATTGACTTTCACTCTTTGAGTCCTGTCTGTTAAAAGTGAGTTGGCTGCTGTAACAAATTGAAGTCTAAATTATAATCTTTTATAAGTATTTTTGCAGGAAGGTGGGGCTGGATGGTATTAAAAGCTGATGAGAGGTTTACAAACAGAACCTTTGCATGAGTCTTAATGCTCTCCATGTGGTTATATAACAAATGGAGCAAAGTGAGAATGGCATCCTCTCCCCCTATATTAGAGCCACGTGTCCAAACTCATTTAAGCTATCAGAGTTTTTATTTTTAGCTACTGGCATTACTGTAGTCTGTTTCCATAGGTTTGGAACATTTTACTGTTTTAATAACAACCTAAAAATAAAGTACAAAATGGAGTTGAGATGCTCTGCACATGATTTCAAGGGCCTTACACCAAGATGGACAGAACCAAGACTTTTGTGTTTAATGTTCTAAAAATGTTCTTTGTAGCCCTCTGAACCAAAAAGTATCTCACTTTCATCTGAAATCATCTTCTTCCAGCATTCAAAAAGTTACCTTATTTCATTAAGAAGCATTTTTTATTGATTTTATGCACAGAGTATAACATTTTTCATGCGAAACTGATTTTGAAGCGAACATTTCACATTGTTCAAGTTCAGATTTATTTTCATTTGTACACAGTTCATAGTCACTTGCCATATTGCCTTTGAACTTTCAAAACGAGCCATTTTAATGTGCCGGTTTCCACTGTGGTAACTGTCATCAGCCATCCTCGAACCCACAATGTCTGGGTTATAACGACCTTCAGAAGTAGTCTTCTTATCAGCCTGAGCTAATAAGAGACTCTCGGCCTTGGCCAAGCAGAAAACTGCTTCTGAACACTGTAAAAGAAGTGCTACTTGACTTCAGCTGAGCTGTCTGCTCAGTCCCCACTGTCCTGTGTGGCATAGCACCACACTTGCTTTAAACTAGTGGCAACAGCATAATAACAAATGCTGACAATAAGAACAGCACTGAGGGATTTTATTTTTAGTCGAAGCAGGGGTGCTATAACCTTTAGAAACAACAATAGGTATAAGGCAGGAGCCAAAAGTTGTTGGAATGCTAGTTCATGATAGAGCACATTCATATACACACTCATATTTACTCAGGCCAATTTAGAGTTAAAAAGTCCAAAGTGTAGATTGTAATTATTGTATTGGGAGAAGAAACTAAAATAAATTATTTTCATTTAAAGCACATCAGGACCACTCCAGACTCCAACATTTGTTTTTTCAAGCTTCTCACACATCATCCATGTATAAAAAGAGGTAAATAAAAAAGTGTGACATTGTGACATATCATCCATATAAAATGTTAAAAGTTACAAACATGTAATCATGCAAATTAAAACATACACATTGCAAATTAATAGAAACTACAAGTAAAACAGTGATGGCTCTTTTTACTTTATAAGTATACTTGAATATAAAGTCCCAGGTGATCATATATTTTGTAAAATGTAAGCTAATAATTGACCATGCCAAGGTGCTGTATGAATTTGAAGTTGTGAGCAGCTGTGTGCCTTCAGGCCCCGTCTGTTAGTGGTCACTTCAAAGGTAAATTACACATTTCAAGATTGGATGTCTAACCTAAGATGGATGAGGAGTCTAATCATCAAATCCACAGAGGTTGAGACAGTGGTAACTGGTGATTACCTTTGGGAGTAGTTTTTGTATATCTGGGTTCTCCTTTCTTTCTTCTTTTATTCTGTTCAACAGAGAGGTGGTCGATCTGAAAATTAAGTGAGGTTTAATGAATCGTGCTGTGCCATAAGAGACATACTGTTGCAAGAATCTGCTAGCTAGTAATGTTAACCCTTGCTTTGTAAGGTGTACCTTGGTGGTATCTGTTTAAATAACTTCTTCTGGGACACCATATTTTTTGATCTCAGCTGTCTTGAAAGGAGACTTGTCTAATGCAATGGTAGTTGTCCATTCTGACACAGTAGCTCATTCCAGAATTGAAGCCATGATCCTGCCCAACCTTGCCTTGGTGAGGAAATTAAAATTCATGCCACAATCCCCATCCAGATGACACAAACAATCAGTAACTATTGCCTTGTTTCCTTTTTGAGATCACGGTTCACAAAGACTTGATGGCACAGTTTTCTAGAAAAGGTGTGGACACGCTTATGTGGTGTTGAACTTATTCCTCAATGGCAGCTTTTTAGAACAGTTTACTGCCAAAGTATGGAAAGTGACAGAAACATCTCTCTCAGGGGATCGGTTCCCTGGCAGAACGAGATGTGTTTGTCTTCTTGCCTATGATGCGCATCAGAGAGTTTCAGTGTGAAATGCAAAGAAGCAGAGATTAGAATTAGCTGCCAGATTGAGGATGTGTAAGGAGAAGGCGCAGACTCCATAAAGAAACTCAAACATCAAGCTGGATCTGTAAGGCCCCGGGACACTTGAACAGCTTAAGCATGCTGATATAGTAGAAGAAACTAAAAAGTGCTTGATTGCTAATAACCAAAACAAGTAAAAGTAACAAAATAATTGAATATCTGTGCATAAAAACACATAGTTTTCCAATACGATTTCATATTATAAAGTATCTACATGTTTTGTAAAGCATTTTACGACAGAAAATGCATAGTAGTGTGCTATCCCTGCATAAAGGTTTCTCTCATGAGTATACAGAGACAAATATCGCATGAGAGAATTTGTTTAGAGACAGCCTGAAGAATCTGGTTATAAAAGTAAAAGGGCACTTGTAAAAATATGACGTTATAATAGGCATTCCTAAGGAATGGTATATAAAGCATATAGTGCAAAACTCCATGTTTTGTATCAGCTGCTGTTTTGTCACCAATTCAAAGGACTGTTTTTCAAATAGATTTTCCTTCCTTCATCACTTCTATAGCTTAGTGATAAACTGCCTTTAAAAGGATATAATCTGTTAGAAAATGACCACTGAAACAATATGAGAATAGAATTGCTTGCTTCAAAGCAGCCCAATAAAATTTGTTTAGAGAGAAGATTACAGAAATCCTCTTACAGTATTTTATTGATTCAGAAACACATGATTGATTCACCTGGCTGGAATAAGGTAGGGTTGATTTTGAACAAATAAAAATGATTTACACTTACCTTAACAGCATGAAGTGTCTTTTTGACAGCCATGAGCTTGATAATTAACAAGTCTGAAATAGCAAAGCTATTTGATTAACTCAGTAAAAATAATTTTGAAATAGTGGTTGGAAAAATGGACACAAGATGTAGTGTGGAAACTTGACTTGTCAAAGACATTTGTTTACATTTGTCTTCAAAAATAATATGTTGAAAAGCAAATTATAATTAAGCATTGCCAACTGGTAGCCCCACATGCATTGAAATGTTAATTGCATATCCAGTCCTATTAATTATACTCAATATGGTATTTAGTAATTAAATAGCAATTACATGTAAATGAATTAAAGTTCAATTAAAGAACATTGAGAAGTTGAGGCGGCATTGGAATTTTTTAAGAATTATGTTTTTGTAATGAGCTTCATTGACTTTTTCTGTATATTTTAATAGCTGCCTTTCTATAATAAATGTATCTTACATTTGTGTCCCTATGTTCTTATTGAATACATTTTAAAGTAACAGTCTTGATCCATTGTACTAACTTCTGAACTTCTACAGTTTATCTAATACTAAATATTCCAGAACTGTTTGTATTTGAATTTTGCAAGGACTATCATTTTATTGGGATTTACTAATTTCCTCCATCTATTATGCAGATATTTCTGTTGCTGTAATAGATATATTTATATGTTTACAGTTTATTTCACTGCTGGCTGGCTGACTCTAACAATTGGGATATTGGCTTAGTTACAGTATTCTCCAAATTTTACTTTTTCTTGTGTTAATGTACAATGTGGAAGAAAGTCAGAAAGACAAAACCACAGGGCAGAGGAAGCTTGTCAATGCGCATTTATTTAATTCACATGAGAAGGTAGCATCCCTTTGGCCATCTGTGTAGTGGGTGAGATGGTCCCAGAACTGATGCAGAAAATCTTATTTATAACCACTTTGTTATCAGAATAGGCTTACACAACACATGATTGATCCTTTCAGGAGAATGATTGAATCATGCTGCACACTACTTCATTGATTTGCTTATTTGATGATTACATGCTGTCCACTTTATCTTCTTTATTTTAAGTGGTTAAAGTCCAGAATGTGTATGTGTAGTTTAATAATATTTAAGTTTCCACTCTTTCTTATCTGGCACAATAAAATTTACAAAGATGTTACATTTTAACTTAATAAATGTACAGAAATGTTTCATTCTAACCTTACAGTTTCTTAGAAGGATATTCCACTTTATTAAAGTATGGTATCACTCCCATTAAGGTAAAAACACTAAACGTTTCTTCCACAACACTCTTAAAAATAAAAGGTGCCAGAGTGGTTCCTCAGGGTGATGTCATGGGAAAACCATTTTTGGTTCTCCAAAGACCCATCTACATGAAGGTTCCAGAAAGAACCCTTATTTATTTAGATCTGCCAGGAGGAACCCTACTCTGTTGGGCCCTTGAGCAAGGACCCATACCTGATAATTGCTCCAAGAGCGCTGTACAATAGCTGACCCTGTGATCTGACTCTCAAAGGTCATGTGAAAAGACATTTTCCCATTGGCGGTTAACAAAGTACTGTATATCAAATCAAAATATGTAACAGACTCCACACAGTGAATAAGAATGAACAAATGGTAACAAATTTGTGAAATACTAGTGGGTCATGATTTTATAAGAACTCTTGCTGCTTGCGCACATTAACATAGGCTAAGTCCATGCTTTCTTAATCTGTTATGTCCTGTGTGGTAGCCTGCCATCCATTAAAGATTTTGCTTTCAGCACAAAGAGCCAGCTTCATATGCAAATAACCCTTCCTAGAATGTAATGGTACTTTGTGAAGCAATGGTGCTACAAGGAACCACAAAACCCCAATAAAGAACCTTATAGTGCCATTAAAGAACCAGCGTTTCTGTGTACTTCTACTTTCATCTTGAGACATCATCTTTGAGTTCAATGCTCCTAAAAAAAAATATGTCACATGAAACATTCATGATTGGATGGCATACTCTAAGTACATTTTGTCTGAATTTAAAGTAGGAGTTGATCATAAAAACAATGGCAAGTAAGTAGTACCTAAATTAAAAAAAGACTAACAAAGCAGAACTTTGATCATCCAGATATTCTTGATACATGTTATTCAGTTTGGATGATTATACTATGGCTACATTTACATGGAAAGAAATATTCCTTCATAATACAGCACCTTCATGTGTAAATTGCAATGTGTAGAGAGAAATCAGACCAAAGTCAATTCAAATTAAATTTCGATAAAAATGAAAGGAATGGCATAATCCTTTGATAATCCCTTTTATAAGGTAGATATCAGCAAATAATACATCGTTATGGTTTCAATCCAATTATATTTTTTTATCTGAACAACCATCTTCTTAAGGCTTGTCTTTCATTTTTGTTTTTTTATTATTCAAGATAAAAGGAAAAGTATAGGAAAGAGAAAATATGTGGATCTGAGCTGCATCAATTAAGTTTATGATTTGAGAAGTGCAATGAGGGTCCTTTAAACTGCACAACAATTTCAGAATTGTCATTTTTTATTTTTGCAATCTTCTTTGAGACTGTGCTTACTGTAATGTGCTTTACCGTATTTGCACAATGATCAACACAGTATAAATGTACTGCATAAGGTCAACTTTAAATCATTTTCTAACCAAGAAGAGTTAACTGGCAAGATTTTAAAGTTGCTTGTTTTCAGGACTGTCTTCTTTCATTAAAACAGTTCCTAGAAACCAGAGAGCACAAAACAGAAATATTGCGCCCCTATGCATGATAATCATTTCTTCCAGCCATCCATATGCTATACCCTGTTTAATTTATGGAAGCACCATGGTATCTGGAAGACAATATGCTTGTATCCTTTGAAAAAATTATGCTCCAACCACAATCTGACAGTATTCTTTCCACGTGTAAATTACAAAATATGTTAAGGAAAAGTAGGCAGGTTTCTTTTATCTTCCATCATTATCTATATTTGAAACTATATTATCAAGAAATGATGAAAGTACAATATAGGCAGCATTTCCAGACACTACGAACTTATTTCAACGAGTGCACACTTAAATGATCTAAGGCACGGTTGGTCAGCATCAGTCCTGGTGGGCCCCAGGGGCTCCAGGTTTTTGTTTTAACCTAATTGCATAATTAGAAAACAATTCTTGCCAGTAACAGGCTTCATTTAACATCACGACTCTCTAGTGTTTTAACTCTGCAAAGAACATTCTTAAATTATAGATATTCTTCCTTTCCAATGATTTCATCCAAATGGTCTGAAGCCTAAAACAGATGAGTCATTTTTACTTCTCCCCTTTCTCTTCAGTTTTCTTCTGAAACATAAGAAATTTGGCAAACGATAGGAGTCCATTCTGTCCATCAAGACTGTTTGTTTATCTAATAGTAAATAGCTGTCATATTATCTCTTCCAGATATTTCTTAAAGGTTGTTAAAGTTTCTGCTTCAACTCCGTGAAGCAAAGAAGTGGAACCTGGCTTCAGTTTTAAATTTTCACTGATCTACGTGAGTATGTGATCCATCAATAAGCCAAAAAAATGCTGGATCTACATGATCAATGCCTTTGAGGATTTTAAATACAGTATCTGGATTAGGTCCCTAAACAATCTCCTCTGCTTGAGACTAAAAAGGTTTAATTCTCTGAGTCTGTCAGGTAGGACATGCCCGTAAATCCTGAGTACTTTAATAATCCAAATAGTGTACGATAACTACACACAGGTGTAAATGTAAACAATTTAGAAAGAGAACTGTTGGTTCCTTGTTATTTGCACCTTTTTGCTAAAATGGAGACAATTAAAAACAGTGAATATAGCATTTTAAAACTAAAATAAGCAATTAAGAGTTGGTTCAAAGACGTAACAAGCAAGACAACTAAAATGAAGCAGAAAAATGTTGCTTGGGCTGTAAGTGCTGCGGCAGCAATAAATGACTCCTCATGAAGCAATTGAGTTGGAAAAAAAACAGGCAGTCAGGATATATATGGCTCACCCCACATTTAAGGGGTCTGAGCAAATCAATTAAATTAAGATAAGTAGAAGCAAAAAGTGGTCACTAATTTAGAAAATGGGTAGAATTAATACCTGTAGCCGGTGTGGCCCATCAGGATTGGAGCTGACGACCCCTAATCTAAGGCAATGTTGACAGTAGACTCTTTTAATTAGAATCTCACATAATCAATAGGATTCAGCCATGGACAAAATAAACCCTTACATCAGTCTGTGCCAAAATTGTGGAACCCAATTAAAAAATTGTACAACACAAGCTTATCTTGACTGTCTTCACATCATCCCGAATTGAGAGCAATGTCATCAAGTACTTGCCTCATTAGATTATATGCATCACACAAGTTACATTTTTGGAAATAATCTTTGCTTATTTTTCATATAGTTTGCAATTTACAATTACTTCAAACATTATTTGGAGAAATACCAGAGGGCATAACAGTCTCTGTGAAAAATCTATTGTGAAATCTTACACCAGGGGTGGGCAAAGTCATTCCTGGAGGGCCGCAGTGGCTGCAGGTTTTTGTTCTAACCCAATTGCTTAATAAGAAGCACTTATTGCTCTAGAAACACTTCTGCTTCATTTTAGTTGTCTCCCTCATTAAGATTTTGAACCCTTATTGCTTATTTAAGTCTTAAACAGTTGCATTCTCTGTTTTTAATTGCTCCTTATTAGCAATAATGATGCAAATGACAAAAGAAACCAGCAGTTATCCATTTTGCTTGTTACCCTTTACACCTGTGTGTATTTATCGTGCACTATTTGATTTAATTAAATACTTGGAAGGAAAGAGAAGAGAAAAAAGTGAAGGATTGAGAATTATCCATCCATTTTACACTTTAAAGTATTTGGATGATATCCTTAGAATGGAAAAAAAATCTAGGATATGAGAATGACTTGACATAGGAGAGTTAAAACACTAATAAGCCATGAAATGTAATTATTGGCAAGGATTGTTTTCTAATTAAGCAACTGGGTTTAAACAAAAACCCACAGCCACTGCGGCCCTCCAGGAATGACTTTGCCCACCCCTGTCTTACACAATAGCATGCACTCATCAGATTATCTTACTTGGTTGGAAGAAACATGTTTCACTCTTCACAACTCAGTGTAAGTGGGAAGTCTTAATTTAGTTAAAATTAAAATAGATCCAAAAGATCCAAGACTTTTTAAAATTCGAGTCATGAATTTGAATACATCATGAATGTTTTATTAATATAAAATTTTGATGTTTCAGTAAATATGAGACACAAGTATATGTTTGTTGTGATGTTGTCATCAGGGCAGGCCTTGCATTAATCAGGCTATGAACACTATAATCCAGAGCTGGGTGCAAAGTCATGGACAAACTGCTTGATATACACCAGTGCTACTGTATATTACATTATCAGATCACCTATGCAATGCACCTAACCAAAAGGTTGGCAATTTTTTTTTTTTTTTTGGTTCTTATTGCTGCCTTGAAATAGGCAGACCGGGGCTCATACTCTGGGTACTCCCTATGTGGAGATTGCGTGTTCTCCCTGTGTCCACATGGATGTGGTTTCCTCCCACAGTCTAAGAACATGCAGGTTAGGTGGATTTGTATTGCTTATTTTCTCTAGTGAGAGATACTGTTTATATGTTGTTCCTGCCTTTTACCCGATGACTTCTGGGATAGGTTCCAGCTGCCCTGTGAGATTTCGCTGGATGAATGAGTTAGGAAAATGGATGTCTGCTTTCTTGCTTGTCTTTATGTTCAAACCTTTACTTCAACCCAGTTTTGCCACCAATAGAGAGCTTCTCAAAAGTGCCCCCTTAAGAGATAGCAGTTAGACAAGAAATAAACAATCTAACCTCTTGCTCCACTAGTAGCAGTCAGACAGAGACTCTGGTTTTAAGCTTACACTCAAAAACTATATTTATTTGCATTAAAAAGCAAAAGCAGCAAATAAAAATTGATACATAGAATTATATAGCATAGGTTGGTTAAGTCTTCATGTAGTCCCATTAGCAATAGCAAGACACTGGTGAGCACCCCAGGTGGCTTCTTTTGTTTAACTGCAGATTATGTGCTCTCATAAAAAAACAAACATATATATATTGTTACACATGCGCATTCCGGGCTCGTCCAAGGGGTGTGAACGCTAACCACCTTATCTCCTTTTCCATTCACAGCTCTGAGATAACTCCCAATGAGTCAAATAACTCCATCTCTTCAGGTCCAGGAGCGCACCAGGGAGGATGCATCTCATTAGGAAGACGATCGATCTGCAAGTTGAAGCTCTGACCCACAACCCTGACCACTATATACAAGAATAATTGCATTATCCAATGGCTAGATATATTTTTGCTAAATTCTATGCCATCAAGCGCTTCTTCCCCCCAACCTTTCATCTGAGTTCTTGTCCTTACTATTGGTTAACAACTCTCTCTCTCTCTCTCTCTCTCTGTCGGAAAATATATATACTGTTGTGACTGGGGTGCCGGCAATTTGCCATTTCTGACTGCGCCAACACAAGGACAGCACCTAAGCTACTCTGCTGCATCTGGTAAACAGTAAAAAAAGAGCAAAGTAGTTGGTTGTTCTCTGCTGGATCAGGCTTACCACGTAACGTGTTTGTCACACTATGTTTAGAACATTAAACAACAGGCTTTGACCTGCTCTTCCCTGCTCTCTCCTGGCCTGCCACAGCAGGGATTCCAAGCCACTGAAATCTTAAGAAGGGAGCTAAAGCAGGATGATTGGCCCCGTGTTGTGGCTCCTATCTCGTGTGATTGAGTACTGAAGTCACAGCTTCTATTTTAAATGAAGTACTGAGACTGTACGTGCCTTCTCAATAATATATATAATAATGTAATTGTTTTTTCCTTGGAAACCTGGACTCATCCTGCTGTCTGTTGTGCAACTCTGTAACCTAAGCTTGACAATACCGGTATAAAAAAAACAGGGCTTCTTAAACTGCAGAAAATATTTTATTTGAAAATGAGACGTTAGATGTAACTATTAGACAACTTTTTTTTGAAGCGTAAACTGATGTAGTTTCTCAGTTTTTTTGTTCACCATAAAGAAAACTTTTAGAAGAACTGTGAAACACAAACAGTAAAGTATCTGCACACAACACATCTACCCACATGGACACTCAGAGTACTGACTCTGAATTCTTCGTGACTGTCTGAGACTGGAAATTTCACAAAAGACTGTCACTTTCTTTTGCCACTCGGTGAAAGTATAGGCTTGGAAAGTATTTTTTGCATCACATTATCTTCCATGGCCATTTTTGGTTGAAAAAACATTTGTTATTCTGAAATTTACATTTTGTTTAAACAAAATCTATTATGATGTTGTATGAATATTGTCCAGGCCAAAAAAGTCAGGCTTTAAATGCAGCAGCAGAGGGTCTTTTTTAAATTAGAATAAATCAGCATCAGTTCCCGCTTTTTTCTTGCCATAATAAGCACATACATGGAACGCCAGGCTTACTGGCTTTCATCTCGATTAGCAGGGTGTGCTGAGATTGAATGTGTTCACTGTACATCAAAATGTTACAGTGCATTTGTTATCACCAATCTCAATGTTAGTTTTCTGGGATAAAGCTAACTAAGCAAAACACTCCAGAATCCCAATTCATGCTCCAACCAGGATGGCTCTAGCTTTATTTTCTGCCATAGGAAACGGTAAAAATGTAGCGTCCAAACCACAGAGTATTGAAGGTAACTGCTTTACGTCTTTTGCATGTAAGAGCTGTCCCCTGGGAGTTTCAAGCATGACGCTACACAGATGTTATAACAAATATTATGTGGGATAGGAAGAGTAAGGGTTATTAACTCCAGACTTTTTTATAGTAACACTAGGGGGCTCTGCCCCCTGCTCGCTTCGCTTGCCCACCCCCAGGTTTGGTTAACCAGATATACAATTTAAAGAGGTTGTTATATGCATGGAATTGTTTCATACTCTTTCGAATCTATGTTGCATCACTTCTCAGTGATCATAAATATACACCTGACCGAATTGTGGTTTCTTCGAAATTAAACTTGTCGTTGCTTTAATAGTTGCGGGACCACAGATTCTCATAGCGTATGGCCCATTATTGTGTAAATCTATGTTTTGAGCATTGAATGATGTGAATGCAAAAAGATTACTGTAGACTCGGATATTTTGCCTGTAGTGTTTGTGGATTTAACTTTCACCAAACAACAAATCTTTTAATTCTCACGGATTCGCCTCTTCATTGGGAGGCAACACTACTTTTCCCCAATGGCAACATGAATTAGACGATCTACAAGTCTCCGACTTAAACTTTAAAGCCTTACAATATCTACATACTTCTGACATATCACCTATGTCCATATATTTGATCTCTTTTTGCTGTTCCGTTATTTCACCTAGTAATAATTTCCATTTGTTTGTGCTAATGTGATCTTTACTTTCATTTTTTTTATACTTTCGAATTTTACTACTTTCGTATTCTTTAACTTGCTCTGCAAAGTTTTTGAACGTCTTCATGAAGTCTTTTATTTCTGACCCTGATTGGACCTACGAGGTTTTCAATTCCACTTGGTCTGGGCTGATCATTACTTTCCTTATTTTCAGAATTTGCACATAGATTATTATTATTCTTTTTTGCCTTCTTTTCTCTCCAACACTTTTGGATCTCTTTTAGATGTGCTGCTCTTTCTTCTTCGCTTAGTCGTTGACATGCCATCTAGAACGTATACAATTTTTAAGAGCTGGGAGCACATGAAGTGTGTCTGCCAATAGCATTCCAACAACTGAGAAGTTAGATGTCCGTGAGCTTGTTTTAAATTGGTTGTTCTCACAGGACGTCAAAGTGTCTTTCAAAGGTCATGTCTTGACCC
This sequence comes from Erpetoichthys calabaricus, assembly GCF_900747795.2. NCBI lineage: Eukaryota > Metazoa > Chordata > Cladistia > Polypteriformes > Polypteridae > Erpetoichthys > Erpetoichthys calabaricus. The sequence goes on from NC_041408.2 coordinate 97,375,230, forward strand.
AAGATTTTATTTATATAATAGAGAGATTTATGATGGTTCACAAAATGCCTCCCCCCAAAAAACTATGTTGCCCTAGTCAACTGCCTATTTCACCTATGTGGTAGAGCCAGCTGTTGTTCCAAGTTTTCCAAAATGCACTGCACATCTGTTCAGCTTGACGAGACTTCAGAGTAAAAGCAAAAGGCCGCTGCCCTGAAAAGTCTGAAGTATCTCCTCTAAAACAATGGATGACATGTTGCTTAGAATCGCAGAAGAGGAAATTAAACTAATGTAAATTAAGAATATGAATATGTTTCTTTACCCAGTCTGTTTTAAGCTCAACACCAGGTAGCATCTGTCTAGATCTCATATTATCTTTATATATAATACGCTACCGTGGCTGTTCGTTTGTCTGTCCAGGATTTTAAATCACCTGCAGCTTGCAAACCATTTCACCTATTGACCTGAAATTTGGTACATATAGACATGACGTCTACTACCCACTTTCGGGGTGAAGATTGATCTACAAGGTTATTCCTCTTTTTATTTTAATTTTATTTTATTATAGAATCAACTCTCGGCAGCAGCCAGCAGGGCAGCACATGCGTACGGGTGCCGTTCTTATTCCTACCATCTTCGCCGTCACCTCTTTATATCTTAAATCATTTCTGAGGCAGATTGACAACTTAACTGCCAGCTTAAGTGAAAAATGAACGAAAATGTACTAAGTAATTGCAACACAAACACTGACTTAATCACTTTTAATGCGAAAAGATGCCAACGAAAGAAGAGAAGAAGCGGGCCGCTAGGGTGGAGAAAAGAAGAGCTGCTCAGGAAGCAGCAAGCACATCAACCTCTGAGAAAGCGAATACTAAACGTACAGAGAAAGAGGATGAAACTGGGAATACTCAAGTCAAGTGCAGTGCACCGTTACTGGTCAATAATAATAAAGAGAGTGAAAATAAACAACAGTTATTGAATATTTGAGCAACAGTGATCACAACATATTCAAATTTGAAGTCATCTTTTAAAGTACACAAATGTACAATAGAAAAAAGACTTGAAATATTTTGGAAATCTGAGTTATTGGGGAAAAGGTAACACCATGAACTTGCAAAATAGGAAATAAAGCTTTAAAGCTATAAATAACAGGTGGTAAAACGGAAACACTAAAATGAAATGAATGGGTAAATAAAGGCAGTATTAACATTATATTAAGTAAAAAAAAAAACACTCCCCAATAAATAAAAATAGGTAGAATATTCAGATCTAAAGTATGACCAAAAATTACAAGTTATAAAAAGCACACTATTAAACATTTTTTAATTTTCCAATAATTCTCCAGTAAAAATAATTTAAGAAGCCTCAGAGATTCTCATGGAAAGTGTTGAAGATGAACAGCAAATAACAAAAAAAGAAGAAGAAAAAAAACCTAAATAAATATTTTAACCACCTATTTATAAAAGAAGAAATGAATGGAATGCCTCAGGCAGAAGTAAAAACAAGTGCCAAGTTTACAGATTTTAAAATTGAAGAGTCAAATGTGCCTCAGGCCCTCCATGCATTGAAGATTAATAAAACTCCTGGGTCCTGATGGATTTTCTACCAATAGTGTTAAAATAAATGATATATTTCAGATGTAAACCTTTATTACACATATTGCAGAAATTGGTTTACTTAAGCAAAGTGTCTGATGATTAGAAAGCTGGATATGTGACTTCAGTTATGCAAGCTGTAGGACAAAATTAGTTTTAAGTAATTATAGACCAGTAAGGCTAACTTCAGTCCTGTTCAGAATTTTGGAAAAATAGCATCAGAAATGAACTAGAAGACACTTTGTTTGAGAATAATATGGGAAATAACAAGCAGTCAGAGTTTTTTGAAAGAAAGATCCTGCCAAACCAATCTGTTTGAGTTTTCTGAACAGGAACCTGGATTTGTGGACAAAAGTAAAGTATACAAGATAATATAATTTACTCAGACTTTCTAAAAACCTTTGATATTTTATTATACCAAAAATACATTTTCAAGTTACTGCCTACTTTCAAAACTGGTTTTCATATTGGTTAATAGGAAGGAGAAGAAGAGTACATATGAGAAAAGAATGCTCTACAAGGTTTGATGTCTTCAGTCTAGTCCCTTCAAGAGCTCTGCTTGAACTATTACTATTACTAATTAATATTCATGTCATTAATGTTGATATAGGAAGTAAACAAATGAAATTTGGAATAGAAAAAATCAGGACAAACTGGGTGAATATTTTGAAGCCTTAGTTTAATCTAGAGGGAGGCACGATGGCGCAGTGGTAGCGTTGCTGCCTCGCAGTTAGGAGACCTGGGTTCACTTCCTGAGTCTTCCTTGCATGGAGTTTGCATGTTCTCCCCGTGTCTGCGTGGGTTTCCTCCCACAGTCCAAAGACATGCAGGTTAGGTGCATTGGCAATTCTAAACTGTCCCTAGTGAGTGCTTGGTGTGTGTGTGTGTGTGTGTGTGTGTGTGTCCTGCGGTGGGCTAGCACCCTGCCCGGGATTTATTCCCTGCCTTGCGCCCTGTGTTGGCTGGGATTGGCTCCATCAGACCCCGTGACCCTGTAGTTAGGATATAGCGGGTTGGATAATGGATGGATGGATAGTTTAATCTAGAGAAGGGCACAGTGCTACATGCAAGAAAATGAACCAACATCTGGAAAAGATTATGAGACACAAAGTGCATCCGTGAACTAACAAATGTGTCCTACTCTGTCATGCTAAAACAGGGATTGTCTAGTTCAGGAGTTCCCAACCTGAATTAAACAAATCCCTAGGGGGTGCAAGATGTCATTTCAGGTGGTGTGACAAAGAGGAAGGTTGTGTCGCAATTCACCAAAATTGAATGAGGTGCTTTCTCCAACTTTATCGTGGTGCAAATGATGTTTTGCAGTGTTCCTAGGTTACAAAGGTTAACAATCTTTTTTTTAAGAAAACAGAATTTAGACCTTGCAATGATCCATCAAGAAGGGAGAGCTTTAGTATTCATTTATGTGCAAGCCCTGATAGTGAAACATCACTAATTTGAAGGTGTGATTGACATTTTTTCCAGAAGTGGACAAGGGGGACTGGATGCAACACCTGCTACTTATAGTACATTCAGTCGGTCTCCCCTGCTGGCAGTCCTTTAACTGGGTGGCGCATCTGTTTTAGAACTGCAGTGTAGGCATTATCATGGGACAAAGTTCAACGACTGTGTTGATGAGCCAGCACCTATTGCTTCACAGGGGTCTCGTTAGGGAGATGCGGCACAACAGAGCCACTTCCACCCCCGAAAATTCACTCTGTAGAACCATCCCTTACCCCTTCTTCAGCCCCCCTCTCAAGCGCAGGCCTTCCTTTCCCTTCTCATGGGGCAGTCTCTCTTCCATCTGCCTTCATACACCATACTGTAATCCTTCGTCTCACCTTCTCTTTCCTTAACCTCTGTTATTTTTCTCTTCTTTGGCTTTCTACTCAGGCTCCCTTTCCTACAAATGGGTTCAAGCGTGTGCCCAATGAGACCACGAGACTCAGTAGGGATCAGCTGAATTAATTGCATGAACACATAACAATCAACTTACTGCCCCCACTGAACTCCCCGAGACCAAATAACAGAGCACCAAACCCACAAGCCAGAGCCCAGCCCCACCATTTTTTAATTATTTATTTAATATTGCACTATCGTCACAGACTGCACTCTACCATAGGTTCCCTCCCATATTAAATAAGCAAATCCAGCACTTGGGAACCTTATATTCATTCATTCTCCCTGTAGAATGACACTTACTTTTAAGTGTAACTCATGAAATAAATCATGTTGGCAGACTTTCCAGATGTGGCCAACACAATCTTCTATTATTGAACATAATGCTCAAAAAAATTAAAATTCAAATGTGCCAATGTTGAATTGCTGTAATTTAACAATAAGTTCATAATTCTGTGTAAATGAGTAAATGCTTCAGTTTTATTACCTAAATATTCACCAGATTTCTTAGGTTTTGACATTATATGTCAAACTGTATGTGAAATTTGCCCAGACCAATGCAGGTGCCATTTAAAAATGGACTTGTTAAATTCACATCCTTTCCAGCAAAGGTTTCAGCAATTAATTCATGTTCCAGCATCTTAATTAAAAAAAACAAAAAAAGAAAATGATGTGCAGACCACTGACCCATCCATGATTTGCTCCTGGCCTTGTGTCAACCTTGAGACGGTATGCAAACTTCAATGTGTAAGTTAAAAAAATTTAATAATCCAAAATACTCCAATTAAAATATGTGAACTAAAGAAAATACATTGGACAGTTTTAAAAATATTTTTATTTAATTGGCCAAAATTATGCACTAGTTTTGGAGGATTGTTCATAGTGAATAGGCTAATTAGGGACATTACAGACATGCACACTATTACACAGCAATAATCATAGCTATTTAAATTTATTAGCTTCAACTATATGATTAAATATTGAAACTTTATCTTTAACCCCACTAAAATATCAAAAAGAATTTTTTAAAAAATTTTTATTCATGTGTGTGTTGTGGAGTAAACTATAACATTTAAATGTGCAATGTCTACACATTCAGTGGTTGGGTTTGGGTTTTAAAACTAATGTTCTAATTGGTTCTTACCTCCAATGAGGTAGAGGGAAAACATCAGCTTGCTAAAATATCCAGGAAATTAAATACTGAGCAAAAAGCAAAAAATAAGCATAGTCAAAAGGCAGGCACGGGTTAGGAATTGAGAAAATCAAACAAATTTGAACATCAAAACCTAAATGCAAACCACAGGAAAAATCTAAATAATCATGCCAAAAGTTCTTACTTGTGTTTGCTTCCCTTAACCATACTGGAAAAGTCAATTGAATTTAGGACAAAGTTTGGATGAAGTTATCTTATATACTGTAGGATGCTGACATCTTCATGTTATGTGACTGGAAATTGCCACAGCAGCTGCAATCAAGATGGCTGTGCCCCTGACAAGAACACGCAAAATGGTGTTGCCATGATATCACCATCAAAAACAAAAGCACAAATCTTTGTTAATGGTACAAAATCTAGATGCATGTAAAAGTAAACTCAGAATCGTGAAACACAGGGTTTTATATTAGGGTCTCTGTCACGGTTCTTTTGTGCCTTATTTTACATTTGTCAAAGTGATGTTAGTATGTACAGAAATGTGATCATAGTACTCTGTGATTACATTGTGATATTAGATACAGTGTTCCTGAAGGCTTAGTACCTAGACTATTACTGGTCTCACTTACCATGTTGCCACTGGGAGATATTATTAGAAGACATGGTAAGTGCTTTCTCCTATTTACAGAAGACAAAGCAATATCTTTTCTTCAGACCATATAATGTATCTCTTATACAGTGCGTAAATGTGTCATAGACTTAAAAGAGTGGGTACTTCTGTTTTCTTTATCAAATCTAACATCTTAGAGTAACAAAAAGCAACTTTTGCATATAATGGAATAACAACCCCATATACATGACTGAAAGAATAATTACTAGAAGTAGTAACTACAACTGTCATTAGGATGAAAGGATTTATTATTCTTATTAAACTGCCCAGCAGTGTTTAATAGGGAGTAATGAACCAAACTGGATTTAAAATGTGAGATTTGATTAAATATATAATACATACAAGTAGTCAGAACTTAAAGCAACAACAAAAAAGAGAAAACAAAAAACAATCATCACGATTGCACAAATAAGATTCTCATTTTCTTTTAAAAGTTATATTTATTTTTACCATTAGTTTGGTGATTTAATTTCATCTCCATTCTATAAGATTATTTTTTCATGGTCACTGCCATTTTGCATGTGTGTTGCATGTTTATCAGCACATGACCCTATAAGCTTACGAGGTGCTAGCACCATTATTTTGTGTGTTTAATTAACATAACACTAAAACCTGTGTTTAACTATGTTTGACTTTACCTACAACTGACTTTACTTCATAGCAACTGTAAACTTTGTGATATTCGATTACACAAAATGGTCTATCAGGATTTACATGGGAGATCACATTGATTGGGACACTTTCAGCTCTTTGGGCTTCAAATTTTGAGTTAATTTGCCTGACTGTGCCTGATGGGATGTCACAGTTATTTGACATACAACATTTTTGAAAACAACCCTTTCTTCAAAATTCCTGACTTCTCTTCCACCTGCCTTTGTTTTACTGTCCTCCTTACTCCAAGTTCAAAGCCAGATTGACTGGAGAGAGCTTATAGCTCTCGACAGTATCAGATCTTTGAACACCACGGTAATCAGTTCTAGGGTCATGACTAGTCTAAGAGAGTTCTGGTACTGCCACACTCTAACAACAGCAGGTGTTATTTCGGTCATGGTCGCCAGCCTTTTGCTATTTGATATCTAATCCTCTACCCTTTTCTAAGGAAAATGAAATCTGTTTTCCTATAAATGCCTGTTAATAATAAAAAGGCTATTAAAGTAATTTACCAATATTCATAGAAATGTGAGAATCTGTTAATTTCACAAGCAGTAACATATTTTTTTGGAATATACTTCATGCATATTCTTTTATGGTATATTACACTTTAAAAGTGATTTCACACATTGTATGGTGTGAAGAAATAAAGAAACACAAAAATAAAGATCTGGGGGAATTCCCCATATAATGTCGATCCACTGAGTAGTCATGAATGACTGATTCAACAGTCAAAATTGGATAAATAGACATTTGACAACAAGCATTCTCTTCATGGTTCTTTTATGGATTGATGGCAGGAAATGAGACGACACTGAAAGGAAGCGGAAATGATCTGGTAGGAAGTGAAGTCAGTAGTGGGGGGACAAAAATGACATCTTCATCGGGAGCTGGAAGTGAAGTCATCAGTACGGGGGCTGGAAGTGACGTCTTTGGGAAAAGGAACTGGAAGTGAAGTCATCATAGGTAGCCAGAAATGGTGCTATTGCGTGGAACCGAGGTGAGAATGTTTTATTAGTCTTCCGTTGGTCTGTTGGGAGAAGGGAAAAGGTGTTAGCACTCTGTTCCAATCCCCAGCAGAAATATTGTAGCATCCTGGCCAGGGTGATGTCTGGCGGGAAGGGACTGTTGAGTCTATCGGAGAGGATGGAGAATTGATTACCATCAGGGAAATAATTGATGCTAGAAGGAAGAAAAGGGGCGGTACCCTGAATGAAGGAGCTGGAAATGGAGGCGGTGTTTCTGGATTGTTCGGGGGCAATGGAAAGGTATTTGTGTAAGGGTAAGGTACGAGCACGGGGGAAGGAGGATTCTGGGTATGGAACCTGACTTTTATTTTGGGGTGTCTCTTTGGGCCTGAAAATGAGAGATTTATAGGTAATTGTGAATAGTTCCAGTTCAATTTATTTCATTGATGTTTTTCATTTGTGTATTTTTTTACACTGTTAAGAGTAAACTGTTCTGCAATCACTTCTTTATTCTGCTGTGTCTTCCTTCCGAACCTGTTACGGGGAGGTCGCTACAATATTTTTCAGAAAGAAGAAACTGAATAAATGCACATTTTATTACATTACGCTCATGTAACTTTCTATAATGCATTAAGCCAGTTCTAAGCTTTTTTGACTAGCTTTCTGTAAACTTAATAGATAATCTCCTTCATGTCTCTCACCTCAGCAGGAGTTGGTGTATCTCACATTTACAGTTTATTCATATACGGGTGACACTAAAAGGCTAGCAGCTGCAAACTCAAACTGAGATATTAAAAGGAAATTGCAGAGGAAAAACAAAACAGAAATGTGTTTATGAAGCTGTGTAAAGAAGAAGAAGAAGTAATAAGTTGCCATTTGACAAGTATCGTTTAAAAAAAGGGTATTATTTTAGGCATGATCTTTGCCAGAGCCATTCTATATCAGACCATTTAAAGCAAAATACTCTAGAATTGTATTTACGTATCAAAACAAGCAAAATATATTTTTCTAAAATCATGAAAGACAGAGAACTTGCAATATGAGGGAAGTGTGTTTAGAGGAGGCTGTCCCAAAAGATAACATTTGTTATTAACAAATTTAAAAAAAAAGCTTGTCTGAAATAAAATACTTGTGGCCACCAGGACATTGTCCTTGTTCCTTATCCAACATTCTTATCCACTGAAATAATTATATCCTAATTGCATGCTACCTTGATTTTATAAGGAATAAGTGGTGATTAAAAGTATACTATCTAATTAAGATACTTTAAAATTTCAAAAAATAACTACACTGCTCATGAGAGATTGTGATGTGATTTTTTGTCTGAAGAATGCATAATTGGATAGTACATTAAATAGTAACTTATCGACAATATTTATTGCAAAAGAACAGATGAAGAAGATCATAAATGTTTGTGACACTTAAGTGATTCTCGCATATCATGATGAAGTTCTGGCAATAAAAAAAGGACAAGACATGTCTCCTTCTGATGGTCCGACTGTTCCAAGATGGTGGTTTATATAGGAAACTCTGAAGAAGATGCAGGTTTGGTAGACCAGAAACAGGAAGTGGGGTCCCATCCGTCAATCATTCTTTCTGCAGAGGGAGGTAGAAGAATAGCATTAAATGACAGCACCAACCCCAGGCTAGGAGGGAAATTACTGTCAACTGAGACCTGAGGTTGTCTCTCAATCGCATATGTGTGACACTATCTATCTATCTATCTATCTATCTATCTATCTATCTATCTATCTATCTATCTATCTATCTATCTATCTATCTATCTATCACTTAGTGCTTTTCCTATCCATTCATCCATCATTATGCATTAACTTACTTTGGTAATTAGAATAGAATAGAATAGAATGCCTTTTATTGTCACTATACACATGTACGCAAATGTGTTCTGAGATTTTTCAAGGAAAGAAGACAGAAGTTTTGAGGAAAGGTAGCTATACTTGCTAATCATGGTAAGGGAAAATGGTGACATGTTAGTTGCATATTGATTAGCACATGCAAGTAAAAGGAACTCTGAAATCTGTACAAGTTACAGTAATAGCCCTTTACGTATATGAAGGCTAAAACAATAATTTTAAATTAAAAAAATAAAACTCCCTGTATGACAGCAGGACAAAAGCCAGCTGGGAGGGAGGTGAGTAAAATGCTGGCCTGATCAATGCAGGAAAACCACTCTGACCCAAACATGTTTTATTAGGCTGTGAGAAAATAACTGAAGCACTGTGACAAAACCTCACACATTCATTTAAAAAGCATGCAAAGTTCACAGTCTGGGCCATAACCGTAATGGAGAACTCCCACTCCCTAACGTGTCTTAAGCTGCAAAATGATGTAATAGCTTATAAAATGTCCTGGAATTCTGTTTAGGTTGTGGTTCTTTTCAGATCCAGAAATTAAAAAAACAGGCTTTAGTTTACAAACACATGAATGTAGAAAACATTTCTTTTGACAAAAAATGCATGTTAACCAGTTAAAGATAACGATCCATAAATATCACTTTATCATAGAGTCTGTGGTTATCAATTATAAACCATTATCTGAGATGGATAAATAAAGAGCAATAAAAGACACAAAAAATAGGATTATCATTGTATTTCCATCCAAACTACAGCAAACATTAATCACGCTAAAGTTTGAAAGGCATAATCCACAAAAGCAGCATATGCAGGCCGGCAGGCGGAGCACAATGTCATTTTGAGTTTTGGGAAACAATTGGAGATTGTCAACCACACAAAGCAGTATTGTGATAAACAAAAAAAATTGCATAAAACAACGGTAAAATGCTGTTATCTGTCTGACACATTTGATAAATGCCAGAAAGCAATAAATTAATATTAAGCAACATTCAAGACTTTAGTCAGTATGATGTATCCCAGGCATAACAAGTACAATTTATCTCTATGTTGTCTTAGTTTTTAATGCAACAAGGCCATGCTGCTTGATATTTAAAGATCCATTTTCCCACTTGACAATGTAAGAATATGCGCCCATTTCCTCTTTGAAACTGCAATAAAGTCCAGTCTTATAGAAGAAAGAATTATATATTTAGTGGTTTTATATTTGAGTTTTCTGCAATTATTGATGCATGTTCTTCAATCTTCTGCATAGCAATAGAAAAGAAGTGGGAGAAGATTAATAAATTTCTTTCTGTCTATCAGATTGTATGAGTCATAGGTCACTGAGGCAAAACCTCAAAGGATACATTTCCAAATTTAAACTAAAGGGTGCCTGTTCTTATTACAAGCAACTCGGAGGACCCCTTAATGTATATCTGTTCCTAAAGTGGTTTCACTTTCTAGTATGATGAAGAACTCTTGGTAGGGATCAGAAGAGTTATTAATTAAAAAAAAAAAAAAAAAAAAAGCCATGATACATTTCCAGACATTTCATTAATCTACATTTGGTGGCTATTTGGGCATTAAAAAAACGGAGAGGTGTCAGCATTCCTGGATTTAAGTACCCACCCACACAGCATGCTGGGAAATGTACTGCTGTGGATCAGCCCTGTTGGCTTCAGAGGGTGCCAGCAAGGGGTGCTGCCGGCATCAGTGTGGTCACAGTATCTTTGCAGTAAACAGTTATTAAACACATCATTCATTAAATACAATAGTTGACAGATGTCAGAAGTATATACTCGTGGATAAGTTCTCCTATGGATAACTCAGGACTTTATCGTATAATTTCTGGTACTTTATAATGTCAGGTCGTATAAGTTGAATGCGGAAAGCTCACGCTTTTGGACCAAGAGATTATGATATGCTAACGCCCACCTGAGAGAGTAACCATGGAGCACACTGCCTTTTTTTTCTATGTGGGTGCGGCAATGCGCTGTATCAGCGCGTGCTCCTAACCCTCTCCCTCTCTCTCTCTCTCTCTCTATTGTGCCTATGTAACCACACGGTAATACCCAAACTACTCCGAAGCAACGTTAGCACTGTGTTTTGTGTCTCACACCTTCATACACCTTTATTGTAAGAGCACCCCTTATCTACGATGGAGCGTTCGATCAGAAGAAAATATGAAGCTGGTTTTAAATTAAACGTTGTTGAAGAAGCAAAAGAAATCAGTAATTGTGCTGCTGATACAAAATTCGATGCATCTGAGAAACTGATGAGAAATTGGAGGAGGCAAGAAGATGTAAAAAAAAAAAAATTAAGTGTTGCATTTTTGAACGGGTATATAAGTCGGGGTCTGATTTTATGATCGATTTTTTTGGGTTTCAAGACTTATACGTGAGTATATACGGTAATGGGAATATTCTCAGAAATGACAGAAGGCTTCCAATTCATCCTCACAGACATTGACAATTTTTTAAAGACCTTCAGAACACATCTTTGTGCTAATGTATACGGAGATGGCTGTCCCAGACATCCCTTCTCAGACAAGGGAAGAGATTTTGCAAATAAAGTCAGTACATTTTTAAAATATTGTTAGTTAGAAAGTACACTAGTATAGGAAGTTCTCCATAACTTCAAGGTATCTTTGTTTGTAGATTCACATGGTACTCAACTGATTTTGCTTTAATTTGTAATTGGTATATCTATAACATTTAGGACTTTTTTTGTTTATTGTCATACTATAATCATTTTCAGGTAAATCAGACACTTTGCGTCTGTAAGATTGCACACTGAGTGTAGTCTCAGGGCTGCCTAACATTCTCAGATGAACAACCTGGATGAAAATAACAATGACAACATAAAAATAGCATGTAACTATGTAGGTATAGCATATATGTAACTATTGTTACTCATGAGCGCATGAGAATCCCCCACTGGATTCTGTTGAAGCTTGCAATACCATTCTCAGGTGAGAGGTGGCAACTACACTAAGTGTGTTATCTCTCTCTCCTCTGCAGTGTGGAGAAACCGCCCAGTGAGGGCAACTAAGCCCGACCTAGAAACTCCGGTTCATCCAGTCCCATACAAGGATTGAAGCCCCTGGAAAAAAATGGTATCAGACTAGGAGCAGTGTCCCCACATGTTGGATGGCCCCGAACCTTTATAGAGCATTACCTTTACAGAAGCCAAAGAGGCATCTGAGACAGTGTTTAAGCCTCTTTTCTGTTCTTGTGGCTACCAGGACTTATTTCAGTTGCCTTTTTTTTGGACTTTGACATTGAAGGGGATAGCCTAGCTTGTCCCTCGACTTTTTCTGAGGACTCCTCTGATCTTTTGTCCATTCACACTCAGTTTATTTGCTTTTTACACTATTCCTTTTAGCTGATTTTATTTTTAATTGAGTGCCCTTAAAACATTAGTCAATGAGTAGCAGAATGACTGGGATATCTACAGTATCTGATTGCCATTTTACTCTCATTAAGGTACATACCCCACTCCCGTTGTATTTTATGGGAGAAGAACAGGGTTACTTTCAGAGGTTCTTGTTGACAAGCTGCCAACTGTGTTTACATTGTCCTTTATGTAATTTAAAATAATTACACGTGTGAAGAGGATTGCATGTAAATTAAATGTGACTTGACATCACCAACCTGGGATTCTGCACATGATGCACAGCTTAGTAATTAACAGATTTCAAATGTATTGCTTTATTTCAGTATGCAGGAAGATTGCAAAAATATTACATTTCAGCCTTTTTATTAATTAGAATTCATTCTAAAACCTATGATAAAGACTGGTCAGTAACCACTAACTATTAAAAACAGTATGGTCACCAAACACAGCATATTATTTACTCTACCAAATTTTACAGAAGGCTAAAAAATTAACCTCGACCTGCACACAGTACTGTTATTTGTACGATCTGTGGATCTGCACATAAAATTCTACTGAAGTAATACTATAATCTTAATAACACTATTAAAAATAACGGTGCCAGAGTGGTTCTTTAGAACTTTGCCATAAGTGAACCAATTTTGGTTCCCCAAAGACCCATCCACATGAAGGTTCCAGAAAGAATCTTTATTTAGATCTGTAACAGTGAATGACCATGAATAGTTGGTAACACATGTATGAAATACCAATGGGTCATGATTTTAAAAGGAGTCTTGCTGCATATGTTCAGTAACACAAGCTAAGTCTGGGTATGCTTAATCAGTTAGTGTTAAGGAGCCTACCATTCATTAAAGACTTTGTTTTGTTTCTATACATTAAGAAGCTTTTCAGACTCCAAAGAACCAATATCAAATGCAAAGAACCCTTTCCAGAATAAAATATTTCTTTGTCAAGTAATTGGTCTTCGAGGAACCACTAAACCCAGTAAAGAACCTTATACAAGCAGTGCTATTAATGAACCATTATTTTTAAGAGTGAACTTCATTACATCTGTATATCCTGGTTTGAGTAAAACTGAAATGAAGGATATTTTATTTCATTAATTCTACATTTTAGTTCATTAAATGTCTCCTTTTTTATTTTCTTTTACTACAAATTTTATTGCTTTTCAATAATTGTTTTTAATTTTAACTTTAAAACTTCATTCTCCTGACTAAATATAGTTATAGGGAAGCCATTTAAAAAGAGCAGGAGAAAACATCAGTAAATCTCAGGAAGAAAGAAGGAAGCTAGTGCCAAAGGATCCTGAAGGAATTAACAAAACATACTTAGAAATGAAGCTCATCTACTGAATATAAAGAAGCATGAAAGAAAAGTAAGAAGATGAAGAAGAAGAATTGAAAATGATTTCTATGGATCCTAAATTATTCGAAGAATATGTGGAAAACTTAGTACTTTATAATATTTTGAAACAACTACATTAAAGAACACATATAATACCAGCCACATCAACCTGTATAGAAAGAACCAAACTGGAAATGTGCCTGATGACAGTTTTAAAAGCCCATATCTCCAGAAAGCCAACCGACACCAGTAAATCTTTTAAGATGCCAAGATACCAAAGAATGTTATGTTTGAATTAGACCTCTATTATTTTTTAACCAATGCAAATTATCTTGAAAGGTTCCAAGATAATATAGCTGTTCAAAGCCTTTTGTTAGTCATTTTACCACAAAAAGGCTGACCAGTGATGGCATAAAAGTGTGTGGTTTTGGCTGAAAGTCCTACTTAGGAGATCTTATCAAATGTAAATGAAGCAGGAAAGAAGAAACAAATCATAGCTGCTGTCAATGCACTAGTGTTCACGAGGTGGTCTTTTGTTGCCAGTTTTCTCCACCTCAGTTCATTCATTTTTCATGGTGGTGGTTTGACACCGATAAACTGTTCATTTCATGTTTACTCATTGGCTAGTTTGACTTGTTGGACACAAGTTGGCTGTTTATTTTAAACTTTTCATTTTATTTTGGCCCACATACTTTTTATGTCCCTATCCAGAAGTTTAACAATAAAAAAATTCTAATGATGACATACTTTTTTTTTCCAACTATTAACTTCTCACCAGATTTAACGTTGTTACGTTGGTTATTCGTGTAATTTAGAACTGACTTTAAAATACTTCAAATGGTTTATAAAGCTTTAAATAATCTTGCTCAGTCCTATATTTTGGAATACCTGTTCCCCTACACTTCAGGTCATAACCTTAAATCTTGTAGAGGTGGTCTGCTTATAATTCCAAGAGCCAGGTTTAAAAGAAGTGGTGAGGCAGCCTTTTGCCGTTATGTACCTAAAATCTGGAATACTTTACCAATAGAAATTAGCCAGGCTATTATTGTGGAACATTTTAATAAAACTGTTGTAGCTGCAAAAATATAAGGTGTCATCAGGCACGCGTAAGACGCGTGTCAAAAGAATTCACAGAGCCCAAGAGTTCATTTTTAAAGGTTTTATAGTGAAAGTTAAAAGCGAATAATCCAAACAAGAATAAAAGAAAAAATAGTTACACACGTAGAATAAAAGGCAAAGAAAAGGGAAAAATGAATCTTCTATAAACTTAGCTTTTCTTGAAAGACTTTAGTGTTTTTATACTTAAAGGTTCTTAATTTCTTCTTCTGTACTTAAAGGTTCTTAATTTCTTCTTTCCTACTTAAAGGTTTTTAATTTCTTTTTCTGTACACTTTACGTACGGCACAACACATAAATTAAGTGCTGTTAAGTGCATATTTACTTCACGCACGCTAAAGGCTCGTAAGCCGGTTGGCACATAGGCAAGTGCCCAGGCACGGTGACGTGTGATCACGGTTAAAAACTGTGTGCCTCTACACCTTATACAAGGCAAGGCTGACACTAACTCACTGGAGAATAATGTTTACTCCAAGCTATTAGAAATGGCAAGAACATACCAAAATGATTCTATTCACGGGGGTTATAGGAACCTTCCATAGTTTATGCATTGTCATCTAATAAACATTCATGAATCTTATAGAACAAGGAAAATGGCTCTTACAACTGTTAAGAACCCATTATTTTAATTTGGCTTTTTCGTAGATACATTTTAGTTGTACTCCTAATAGACTGTATGGGCACAGAACTATCGAATTTTTCAGGGATCTGCTATCTTTACTAATTTTCACTTTTCTGTGCTGTCTGGTTCTTCTGTGATGGCGATCTGCGCCACCTGATCAAGGAATGAAGGCAGCTACCCCAAGCTGTCCACAACATCAAATCCTCTCATATGTAGTCTGGAAATAAAGAGGAATGAATTAACCCTTAACTTCTCATGCTGGTGTACTTTTTACACCAATCTCAGTTATTTTTGTCCATTTTTGTTTTACTTGAACCTAGCGGCAGCATCTGCCATCAGTCCTCAGCTTGCTTCACTACAAGTACAGTGTTGCAGTGGTTTTCCTCCAGTGTGCCCCCGCCAGTTTTATGATTGGATGCACAGTCATAAGTTCCATATGATGCATTTGGTACACAGCACAGGTACTTAAGTATGTATTACAACAATAAGATGTTCTTCTTGCAGTTACTTTGTTTGCAAGGAATATTCAACAACTGAATGAATTGTGATACATGTGCAAATCCTGCAGTGGATGAAAGTGTAACCGGTGACAAATGAGCACTGGAGAAGTGGATCAGGTTTATTTTCAGATAGTCCTAGACTGTGTCATACTATTTAATATGGTATTAAATTACAATAAAAACATGTACAATTTAAACTTATTGGGATGATATATTATTTTATATTATATTATTGCATATACTGTAAATATGCATTTTAACACTGGTGCATAAAGTACACCACATGAGTACTTCTGAGATGAGAAATGGTGCGAGCAGTTAAGGGTTAAGGATATTTATGCGAGGTAGAATGCCCAGTAAGGTCTGGGTGGCCTTAAGGCCTTGGAACTATGGAATTTTTAATTCGTATACATATGATAATCTTTTACAATTTATTACAAGTACATATTTAAAGCCATAACAGAATGAATGATTAAACATAAGAAAAAGGACTGAAGGTAATGCAGGGGTTAACTAAATGTAGCTTAACATTTAGGCACATAAGGTCTGCTTCGTCTTAGAGAAACAAGCAGCTTCATTTTCCATGGTTAGAATGAGGTAAATGAGTAACAAACACCCCTCTAGAAGGTGAGGATAAACTAATGGGAAAGCTCAGACAACCCCTCCTATGAAGCGATGCTATAATTAATAGGAGAATCTGCAGAACACTGCTATCGACAAGGCGGTATTCAGATTAATGAGAAAATAAACAGGAGTCAGAAGTTACTTGTGACTTTATTTGGTTGCATATAAATTATAAATTCCTGTATATTAAGGGTCAGATCATGCATTACATGAGGTAATGGTTATTAAAAAATATAAGATAAGATGTATTGTTTCATTGATTGCTCACGCCATGGAATGAGACAATGGTGCATATTATGTGCAATACGAAGAAAAGTTCTGCCTTTTCATCTGGACTCCATTACTGACTTCTTAGAAGATAAAGTTCTTTCCACAACAGAACCCCTGCAGATTTTTTTTCTCCAGCCTACCTGGAGTTTTTTTTGTTTTTTTTTCTGTTCTCCTTGCTATCTGACCTTATCACTGAACTTACATCATGACGCTGTCTATAAGGACGCTACCCTTCTACTTGATATCTAACTGATTTAAGATTTTTTTAGATTCTTTGTTTTATTTGTTTTTTTCTTCCTTTTTTACTTATTCTTTAATATTATTGCCTTGACTTATTTCTTTCTCATTTGTTGTAAATTTGCTTGACATCTTATATGGCATTTTGAGCTACATTGTTTGTATGAAAATGTGCCATATACAGTAAATACATGTATTTGTTGTTGTTGGCTTGGTCTACAAAGGATCATAGGGCAGGTGGAAGTGGTCCTTGGACTATAAGCTATATGATTTTGCTTTTCTTAAACTACTAGGAAATGAGAAGTTAACTGATGAAGTAAGAGACAAAAACGTTTTTATTGTGCATTTTTTACTGTACATTAAAATTTCTTTTTGTGTCAGCCTCCTTGAAAAACAAGTAAGGAAGAATTATATGTGTACTATTACTTTGGAACTCTTTATGCTTCCTAGTCTTATATATTTTCAAGAACATTTGTATGTATTTATTGTTAACAGAAACCAACTTTATTGTTTGCAGTATGGTTTAGATGTTTTAGCAAGGTAATTTAGTCATGCAGAAGGTAAAGTACATTACTTACGTGATTCAATGAGCACTATTATTAGCTTGCTATTAAATGCATCTCACAGATGCAGCCTCCAGCTAACGACATTTGGCTGTGCTAATGAAGTTTGGAGCATATTGGGTTCTTGAGGTTGGTGTTTCCAATATGCTTATATTTTGTGACCTTACTATTATGATACAACTGCCATGGTACTAATAAGTTGTTTTTCATTTTTACAGCATTAAGGGAACACACAACATACTTGAAATCAACAGAAAGTTTTAAATACATTTACAGCTATATAACAAGACTTTAACACAGACTTCTTTTGGTCTTCGTAACACTTAAATAACCTATCTACTGATGTTTTATATCTCTGTGCATTGTGGCATATTGATGTGATGGCAAAATTACTTGTTAATGTGTAGGATTCACAGGCATTACACTAAATATGTAATATCAAGAAATATATGTCTCAGTTAAGCCACTTCAGACCACTCCAAAGTGAAGTTTTGTCAGTTGGTCACTTTGCATAGATGAATAAACATTTACCAAGGTTTTGTAAGTGTTATGAAGACTCAAAGAAGTGTATGTTAAGGTCTTGTTACATAGTAGTAAATGAGTAATAAATGACGTTTTTACTAAACTAAAGTGTTACCAAATATTTTTATACAAACATGTCCACGAAGTCCATCCTACTGAGTGACCCAATGGAAGTGACTGTGCTTGAAAAAATGTTCTTGCTATTCCTTATAAAGACAAATTCTTTTGCCACATTATAAACTGTATCTGTGCCTTGGACAATGACAAGGAATTGTTTAGAATGAGAGGATGTGATGACCTCACTCCTGAGTGGTGCTTACAGAGTCTGCAACACAACAAGCTGTGAGATTCCAGTGGTTGGAGAGATTTAGTATTAAAGGTACATGTTCAAATATTTGCAATAACGTTTTAGGCTTAGATTATTATTGTTAACTGGAGTAAAGATTTATTAAAAAAAACAGGTTACTAACTCATTTAACAGTTTCCTGAATGTTACAACTTAATAATACAGATCACTGAGATACAAAAAACTCAAGAAGCTATTAGCACTGCATGAATGGAAATAGCCTGTGCACTACTTGAACACTGAAGTGAGTGGTGCAGTAACACAATGACTTTATTGTAAGAATACATTTTACCTGGTACCATTCACAGAGACAGCCATCTAGGGTACATTGTCAGATAATATTTAGGCTATTTTGGTTTAAGTATGGCTTAACATTCAGTCAGGTTTTAGTGCAATTTGCATCTTCAAAAGGAGGTAACTGCTGCCAACCACCTATATTTTATTTTGTGTTGTTCTATGCTTACCCATTATCCCTACAAAGGAATCGGCTTTAACTAGAAGGCACCATAACATCTGACTAAGAATTCCTAAGTTGCCCCCCTCTCCTTGTTCTTTAATCCTACATAATAGGATATTTGATATACACTACGGTAAAGCACTGACTATTTAAAGAAGAAGTTAGTAGATTGACAGATAGCACTGCAAGATATAACTGAAGGCACTTGGGTCTTGAACACTGCTGAAAGTGGTAAATGAGCGATGACAGTAAACGCAACAGTTGGCTCCTTCATGGAAATGTTAAGGACACAAAGAAACTGAATGAGTGGTCAAACTCCATTCATGAAATCATTAAACACTATTCTAAGACCACCACATCAGATAATATTTACCGTAGTTTTTCTATGCATGCCAGGTAATATGAAGCGACTTCTGGGATTACTGTTTCCTTACCAAAGCATTTTAAGATAGTCATGGTTAATTCCTCCAGCACAGATCAATAAGTCATTAAAGTCTGTTACAGCACATCAAACATTTCTAATACCACTATGGTGTAAATCAGATATTGGCAACTGTTTTTACAAAATATGTTGCAAATTTGGGGTCCAGTCAATTAGATTGATTTCTCACAAAAGAAATCATATTTAAATAATTTCAGAATGGTCAGAGGTAATGCTATGGTATATATTTTCACATATCTTCATATTCTTTCCACAAATCATGATTTAAGTACTCATTTAATATTATCACGAGTGAAGTTGCCATTTCTTCATATGTAAAAAAAAATGAATGAGTACTACAGTATTTCTAGGGAATGCTGAGATACCAAATACTAAGTAGTTGGTTTCATATTGGAAGATGAAACTGAGAAAAACATCAATGAAATGGTAACAATTTGCATGGCAATAAATATGCTCTATTTGATATTGTTCATCACAGATTACAAAAAAAAATAATAGTTTACCAGACTTATGTCTTTGTTTTTTTTGTTTCAGCTCAAGTAATGCTAATTGAATCTTCTTCTTTAAATGAAAACTTAAGTAATTGTTTTCTGCGTTGCAAATTCATACTGCATTGTTTTAGATTACTAATTTATCACTTCCTTTTTGGATGCACTGTAATGTTTGCAGCAGATAGTGTTAAATGTGTTAAATATAAAAAAGACAGCCAGTCAAGTTATGGCTGTAACAAATGTGTGGGAAATGAGTAATGCGTGGTGTATTAGTGTTTTGGGAGAATCTAAATTAAAGCACATCTTCATAATGTTACTCTTGTTTTGGAAAGCTGGTCTGCTTTTCTGTAAATCGAGCACAGATGTCCTTGATTGATGGCACTTTTGTGAGATTAACAGACAGGTTTTGTTATACTAAGCTTGGTTCTTTATGGAGATTATATGTGTAAATTGATGTTTCGCATTAAACACCAATGATAGCATTTTCTGCAAGCTAGGCCATAAAAACATGTTGCCTATTGATGTATTGTGTACAGTGTGTCAGAATTGGTCACAGGGACAATAAAATACTCTTGGTTGCATTTCCTTATAGGATATTGTAAAGTACCAAAATATGCCACCAGGTTTCAGATGGGCAACATTTTCTGATGGATGTATTAGATGATAATCACAAAATACTTGGTGCCATGGGGAAATGACTAAGCAACACACACTGACAGACATAAAATTATAAAATTGTGTTAACAAGGCTACAGTCAGCAGACAGTAGAACACCACGCCCAATTGACTTCCTGAAGGGACACAAGGAAATCCAATTAGAATGTGTTGAAGTTAAGGAACCATTCTTGCAAAAATGCAACAGGCAGGAGTGACTGCAGCATACAGAAGACCATAAAGCATGGAGTGAAAACCAGCTTCAGAAAATCTCTTGGAGGAGGTGTGTCCAATTCAGAATTTTTCACTTGTAAAGATGCCGCTAAGCCAGAATAACAGATGGTGAAAAGTATATTTGTCTGAAGCCTTCAGTGAAGCAAAGTGGCAGCTTTTCAGACAACAGTATAGTAGATGTGGTGAAAATGAATAATGACTGATGAGGAACATAAGCAGATTTTGATTCATCTCACTATACCTTTGGAAAAAAAAAGTTATTGGCAAAAATTTTTTCAACAGGATCATGATTTCAAAGATAATTGAATTGGAACACCAGCACCACTAGACCTTAGAGCAGGCATGTCAAACACGCGGCCCCCGCATGACAGATCCTAGTTAGCACTGAACTTGTACAAAATGATTGATTCAATCACAAATGATAGTATTCTGCATCTTCGGTGTTACTTATTGACTTTTCTTACTTCTGCCTTCTGATAAAAGTGTGTTTTCCCATGGCATTACGGTTGGAAACGTCATCTGCTAGTATAGCCACGAGCCTTGACCAAAGTTAATGAGCCGCAGTGTCACAACTGAAGTGCTAGGCTGCAGCAGGGGTGTCCTTAGGCATGTGCAAACTGTGCACCTGCACAGTGCCGCCAAATCCCAGGGGCCACCACGCCAATATATATTGAATATAAAACAGAAAGAGAAAATAACGACACAGCTGACGGCAATTTGGCCGAAAAACATTGTGTTTCTTGTTAATTAGTACGCTGTATTTACAAATGTCGCTAGAGTCGGAGCAGTAAGCTATATGTAGTATTATAATGTTTTGCCGCAATGAGAATATCATGGGTCGCCACTTGGTTTTCAAGTTACGGACATGCGTATATAGAAGCGTGTCATGAACACGAGGCAGCTATGCAGTGTCCGCAACGGATGTGGCCATCCGCCGTGTATAAGATATCGTATTGACATTGCCAGGCGAAGGGGCCACCGATTCTTTCTCTGCCCAGGGCCGCTACGAGCCAAGAGCTGCCCCTGCTAAGGCTACACTACTGACTGGGCTGCTGAGACTGGCCACTGGGCAGAACTGACCATCACGAGTAGTAATAGCCCACATATTTTCACGTTTTTTTGCTCTAGTTTCATGTAATTTTGTGCTAGTATTGTAACGAACAGTTAGTGCAGACTACAGCTGAAGATCTGAAGTGGACGCGAGAAGTTGGTGAGTTGTTTATTAACATATTTTTGTGATTTTGAGTTTGTAAAATTATTGTAGGTCAGTTGGCTTTTTGCATATCGGCTTATTTTACAATATAAACTTTGAAGTAAACTTAGTAAAGTAAAATTTGATTTTTGGAGGATTTGTTTTTCAACTTGAATTACTGAGCAATGAATTCAGTGAGCGTTTTCGTGATTTCAGTTCACACAAACAGGGCATTGCGCTATTCTCTTACAATGTTGAGAATGCGCCTGAGAATATCCAAATGGAATTGATTGAAGTGCAGTCAGATTCTATTCTGAAGGCAAAATACAACGAAGTTGGTGTGCCAGGCTTGTATGCTTACCTGCCACCCTCGTATGTGCAGATCCGTAAGTTTGCATCAAGAGTACTGTCTATTTTCGAAAGCACTTACCTTTGTGAGCAATTGTTTTTGTTAATGAAAGCTACCAAAACCCCACATCGCTCAAGACTTACCGTCGAGCACCTTTCATCCCTCATAAAAGTTGTAGCTGCACAAGATTTCAAGCCTGATATTGACCAACTGGTTACTAACAAGAGATGCCAAGTGTCGGGACAAAAGAAATGAATCTCACACTGTAAGGCTCCTATATAAGCAATGAATATAATATAATGAATATCAATCATCAAGACACTATATAAAAGCGGTCGGGATTGTCCTTCCGTCCCGTGAGTGCAAAGCGTAGCGGTATTCCGCTTATCACAGACTTACTACTTGTGGCTTGCGGTACGAAGCGATGCGATGTGAGCAGAGTTCTGGTGCTCCCATCGTTCCCTTGCTTTTGTGCGCGATGCGCTGGAAAAATAGACAAAATTATGTCTCTGGAAATAATTAATGTTGATGGAGTACAAATGCCTCACCGCGTAGTAAATATCAGAGGACATGGTGCTTGCTTATGCTCATCTATAGCTTATTTAGTGCATGAAACTCCGTCTTTAGCGGTACAGATTCAGGCTGACATTGTACGACATGTTTTAAGTAATTGGTCAAGGTTTCAGCCATTTACAATGATGCCGTCAGGAATCTCTTATACAAATGAGCTTCAATATCTCACTGAAATGTCAAAGTCTCAAACTTATGGTACCATTTCTGAGCTAATGGCAGCGGGAGAGTTGTTCCCATATGAGTTTCAAGTATATTATTATGGAGTCCTACACTCCAAGTTTGGACAGGCACTCCAGCGGATAAAAAAACTTAGGTTTTCGGGAGATGTTATGAATGGGCACTTTGATGTTCTCATTCCCTACACTTACATGCCTGATGTACACATGGAGCGCACACAAATTGAGGATAAAAGTTGGTCGCCTTAAAAGGAGGGTAAACCTAGTAATATAATAAGGACCTAGCCTAAGAGGTTAAGACTCTAATTCTACACTGTTGTATGGAGACTGCATGGAAATTGCTTTTCTTTAAACTTTAAACTTTAAGTGTTACATTCTTTAAAGTTTTCAGTATTGGAAAGAAAGCTACAGTAACTTTGTATAATAGTATAAGAGTATTTGTTACAGTACGGCCCGCTGACGCACGTATGGCAGTCGAAGCGGCCCACCAATGGTAGTGAGTTTGACATGCCTGCCTTAGAGTCCTAAACTGTGGTGGAAATTGACATCTTAATTAAAGAAAGAAATGTAGCACCTAACAGGACAAATCTGATCAAACCTTTTAGTAAGTAATCAGGCAGGAGGAAAGCCTGTCCATCTCTGTCATTGCTGCACCGGCAGCACCAAGCTGAGGATCGAGCATTCTTTATAGCAGTCTGTTATAGCATGATGTAAACGGACAACTATTAAAGTTATTGGTCTTTTTTTATAAGCAATTGAATTTACATAACAGTGTCAATCAATGCATATATTTACTCTTGTTGGTTCATTAGTTTACACCCAAATGATCTATATAAAATAAAAGTCTATTTTATTATATTCTTAATCTTTTTATACCTTTCGGGTTGAGCCACCACCCTTGAAATTTCTGTGTATGTAACAACTGTCCACACAGCAAAAAATGAAATCTAAGCAAGTGACAAAGTAATCACAGTATATCATGACATTAGTTCTTTTTTTCTTTATTGTAATTATTGACTTATCAACAAAATTGTATTTATGATTATTTAGCTTACTTTAAGAAATCTTGACAAGTCAACAACTCCCATTTAAAGTTTTTTGTCTAATTTTCGGATATGCATTTTTGCAGTGCATTCTGGTTGTTCACAGGACATATGCTGATTTCTTACTCATTTCTCAGTACATTTTGTTGTTCACTTGGCCATCATCTGGTTTCCTGATACGCCTGAACAGTTTTCTGACATTTATTAACACTTTATTCTATTTCTTTAAGATGAATGCTATATTTTAATATGGAAAGCATATCAGAACAGTTTATCCTAAATGACTATGTGACCCACAAGTCTGATTTTTTCTTCCACAGAACCCAACATCTCCGATCACTTGGTCAGGAATGAACAAAAAAGCAACCAACATCAAAAAGAAGATTATGACAAATCCCACAAGATACCCGGAAGAAAAATGGTTTTCTCTACAAAATATCCATCTACAGCATCTTCTATATGAACGTATTATTAAACTTTGACTATGCCAACATACAGTATCTGCACTGGGACATACTTTTGGTGAATGAAGTGTTGCTCCAAGAGAAAAATAATTCCATGAGAAGTATAATTTGTATTTTATCATTGTTTAAAAATAAAATTGTGTCAATAATATGAAGATTTTAGTTTCACTTTCAATACTTCATAGATATTGATTGATTCAATACTTGTATGGCTTTCACAAATTCTCACCGCTCTACTCCATCCAAAAATACTCTTCTTCTCCTCTTCCTATCCTTTCTTCCCATGCTCTAGCTTTTCCAAAGCCCTACCATTCAGGGGCAACTATAACTCTGCACTTTTTGACCCACTTAAAACTGGGTGAAACTTTATAATTTGTTAATGTTGTTTAAAGGACAGGGACAGAATAACTTCTGAAGTTAGGCATTATTTTATGACAACCCAAGACTCCTAGTTATTGGCCGTTTCTTTCACCCCCTGGCTTCTATTAAAGTAAAGCACTAAACCCATCTTAAGCTTACCTGTTGCAATCTGTATTATTCTGAGAGATTCTTGCAGGCTTCCGCTCAGAGCTCCAATATATCTGTGTCACTGGGGTGATCCTGGAAAATTATCTAGATTTCCTCAAATGACCGGGTCTAGGGTGCTGTGCAAAATCTTGAGCTACCCAAGAAATTACTTTTAAAACTACTTATGTAGGCAATATGTATTTGCTTATGTAATGCAATATAAGTACAAAATGTATTTGCTTATGTATTGCAATATAAGTAGAAATAAAGATTAATAATATAAAAAGTCACTGGAATCTGTTGTGTTAAATAAATATTTTGTGTGGCCTCTCTTAGAAAGAAGAATTGAAGCTGTTATCTTTGGTGCACTAAAATATAATACAAACTTCAGGGAAGCCAATGTCCTTTATCGAAGCTAGCAGATGGCAGTAAAGGGGGCCATACTGTGTATGAAGTACGTGGTAGAGAGAAGACGGCAGATAATTTTTTTAGGATACTCGAAATAGTAAATCAAAGATACTGTATCTAGGGTTACCTGGGATTACTGGAGATCTCCAGTTAATGCTGGGACTTTGTAAGGCATGCCTTGACCACAAAATCATTCTATCAATGGCCCTGTATTATCTCACGAATTTGAAGTTAATAGTCACTGACTGGTCAGTGCTAATTCAGTTTAGATTCTGGAAGTGAGATACATGAAGATCTCCCTAGCAGAGATGTGTTCTTAAATGAGAAGAATTTCTGAGGGAAGCCTGGTGGTGACTATGACTGTTAGTAATGATAGTAGTTTGTAGCTTTGTTATATGGGTTGGAGACGGTGGTACTGACCAGAAAGCAGGAGACAGAGCTGGAGGTGGCAGAGTTATAGATGCTAAGATTTGCATTGGGTCTGACGAGGATGGACAGGATGAGAAATGAGGACATTAGAGGGTCAGCTCAGGTTGGATGGTTGGGAGACAAATTCAGAGAGGCGAGATTGCGTTGGTTTGGACATGTGCAGAGGAGAGATGGTGAGTATATTGGGAGAAGGATGTTAAGGATAGAGCTTCCAGGCAAGAGGAAAAGAGGAAGGCCTAAGAGAAGGTTTATGTCTGTGGTGAGAGAGGACATGCAGGTGGTGGTTGTAACAGAGCAAGATGTAGCGGACAGGAAGATAGGAAAAAGATGATCCACTGTGGCGACCCCTAACGGGAGCAACCAAAAGAAGAAGAAGAATGATAGTAGTTTGTAGTAGACAAAGGGGAAGTCGCCTGTCTGTAAAACATAACAACAAACATTTATAGTTTGTTTTCTTTTTTTTAACTATTTATTCTCTGCTCATGTGTTTTGGTTAATCAACTATTTTGACTCTGTGATCTTTCTTATGCAATTTTATTCTAGGTAGAAGTGCCCACTAGGTGTGGGGGAGAGAAGAGTTTTAATTTATGAACTAGGTTCACAAATGAACTGTCATGATTTATGGCTTTGGTTTGCTGGGGTTCTATTTTGCATAGTTTTATGTCATTGTGATCCTTTTTTGGGGCTTGATAATTTTAATTTAGCACTATTTTGGTGACCCTATTTTGCATGTTGTTTTTGGCATGGTTGTGGTGTAGTGGGTCCACAGCTCAAGTCAAAAAGGCAACTTTTTAAATAAATAGTCAGCATAAGCGGTTTCTGGGTGATTCGTGATGCGGACAGTCCTCACTTAAGTGCACAGGTGAGGAGTTGTTGCCGTAATTGTTGCCAGGAGCTGCTGATTGCCAAACCTGATCCACGTCCCCGGATCATATAATAGAAGTGGAGGTGGATGAGAAAGGAGAAAGAAAAAAAGAACGTGAAGGGAGGTTAAGGGTGAAGAAGACGGCAGGAAGCAGGACGGAGAAAGCCGGTGAGGGAGAACGAACAAGCGAGCGAGCAAGCTCATGCTCGCGCTGATTGCAGGCAGCTGGGAGAGGCGAGCCCGAGTGGGGTGTTTGGCCAGCACATGAGGGCCGACAGTAGTGGTCGCTCCTGCTGAGCACTTGTTTAGAGTAGGAGTGACCAGGAGAAGGTTGGCTCGCCACAGCAAAGGCAGCGGGAGTTGGGGACTTGGGCTCCCCAGTGACCAGGATGCTCATGCTGGGGCTTCCACTTCCCAAGTCTCGGTCTGGATGAGCAGAACCCGCATCGTCACATTGGTTGTTGAGATTTTGTGACTCTCTTTGCATATTGTTTATAGTCATTATGTCCATTGCTGGTGATGTGACATGGAGGCCACCTGCCATACTGCATCATCAGCTATGTCTATGAAAGGCTTATTATATAGCATTGCAAAAAAATTGAATAATGTCTTGCACTAAACATTCTGGTTAGGGCAATTGCTCTTCCAGTTTAGTATTTTTGATTTATAGCAATGTTTTGTCTTAGGTGATGGTCTTTTTTATGTTCCTGATTTTGTAATATAACTACCTTCTTAATGCAGCTCAGGGTCACAGGTAATGTGCAAATGATAAAAAATGTGTGGTGATGATAGGTGGACAAGGAAATGAAAAGTGTTCTTTCTTTCAGTAGTCCACAAAAGAGTTGCCTAAAGGCTAGCGAGGGTCTGAATACTGAGAAGATCACTGTGACCTGACAACCAACTTGGTGTCTGACGACAATATGGCTACCACCATACAAAATAATACAGAAAACTAGAGTGCAAGAGTGACATCAGAATAGTAATGTTATTTCAAGTTCACCTTAAGAAATATATTAATTATTGAAAGAAGAATAAACAAACTTTTAATGTGCCAATTTTACTGTATTTGTTTTGTTTAACTATGCTCCTTTAGATAGAACTTTATTTGTCACCAGAGGTAAATTTTTACAGACGTTCTTTAAATCAATATACACACACACTTTGGTCTGAACACACACCAGAATGACTATAAAGCAAAAAAAATTAAAAAGAAAGAAACGTTCTGACTTGGCAGTCCCAGTCTCAGTCACAGTGCGGCATTATGCAGGTGTATTGCAGTTGGTATGAAGGAACCCCAGTAGAATTTCTTGACATATTTCTATGTAATGATTGGCTGAAAGTCCTTAGTGTTGGTGTGTCAGAGAGAGGATGTGCAGCATTGTTCATAATGGCACTGAGGTTTGTTTTAATATTCTTGTTGATTCGGTGGGCTTCTCTTGAAATGATGTTACCAGCCCAGCACACCACAGCATAGAAAGTCGTAGTGGTCAACAAAGTTGTAGAAGATATTAAGGATGTCACTTCCCACATTAAAGGAACATAGTCTCCTAAGAAAAAAGAACCTGCTGTGTCCTTTCTTATGTAGTTCCCCTGTGTTCTGAGACCAGTCCAACCTCATTGATGTGGACCCCCAAATATTTGTAGGAATGCATCATCTCTTCATCCACTACCTAAATAGTGACCAGACATCGAGGCTCTTTGGTGTGGTGAAAGTCAATCACCAGTTCCTTAGTTTTCCTAATGTTAAGTTGCAGACAATTCTGTTTGCACCAAGAAAAAATGTTCTTCACCTGACTCCTATACTCTGTCCAAATCCACCCCCTGCCCCCGATTGATAATATTCTATTAACTTTGAACTTGGGCTCTTCTGTAATCTTAGTCTTACTGGATCTCAGTGTGGCATTTGACACAGTGAACCACTGGGTTCTGTTAAAATGGCTTGAGGATGAAGTAGGCATTCAAGGCTGTGCATTAAATGGTTCGTGTCCTACCTTAAAGGCAGATCTATATCTATTAACATAGATGGGAATTTCTCTCAGCTAGCTCCTCTCACACAAGGCGTCCCACAAGGTTCTATCCTGGCTCCCCTTCTATTTTCCCTTTATCTGCTCCTCTTGAGGGCCATCTTTTACAGACATGATGTTGCATATCATTGTTATGCTAATAATATGCAGCTGTACCTCAAATTTAGTTTTTTACCAACTGAGGCAAATTTCTAAACTAAAATCCTTTTTATCACAGGACTTGGAAACAGTCATTCATGCCTTTATTACATCTCACCTAGATTATTGTAATTCCTTATATGTGGGTCTGCCAAAATCTGCTCTGTCGTGCCTTCAGGTGGTTCAAAATGCTGCAATTAGATTCTTAATTGAGTCGAGAAAAAAGGATCACATCTCCCCCATTTTAGCCTCTCTCCACTGGCTATCGGTGATGTGTCGTATTGATTTTAAAATCTTGTTGTTTGTTTTTAAAGCCTTGCATGGTCTCGCTCCAAAATATATGTGTGACCTCCTTCACCCCTATGTGGCACAAAGAGCACTGAGGCCATCTGGACAACTTGTAGTGCCAAGATCTCGGCTGAAGTCTAGGGGAGACAGAGCTTTCTCCGTTATTGCTCCTAGGCTTTGGAATGACTTGCCTTTTCACATCAGGTCTTCATCTTCTATCGAGGTTTTAAAAAGTCGGCTTCAGCCTTACTTGTTTTCTTCTGTCTTTCATTGTGTATGATGGGATTGTGGTGGATGTTATAATTGCTTGTTTTATTAATCTGCTTCAGCATAATTGTTTGCATTGTGTTTATATTAATGCTTCTTTGTACAGCACTTTGGCGCAACCTCTGTTGTTTACAGTAAATGTGCTTTTATAAATAAATAATCTAATCTGATACACCCCATAAGTCCAGAATCATTAGAGAGTTTCTGCAAGTGACATGACCTGGTGTTATGTTTATAGTCTCAGATGTACGGAATCAAGTGAAAAGGAGACAGGACTTTTCCATGAGGTGCTCCAATGTTGCTTACATCCATATCAGAAAGATATGGATGTGAGCCTTGAGTCCTTGAGTCTCACAAACTGAGATCTGCCCAACAGGTAGTCCATTATCAAGGACACGATAGGGTCATCCACCTGCTTATCTCTGAGTTTACCCTTTAACAGAGATAGCTGGATGACATGGAATGTACTGGATAAATCAAAAAACATAATCCTCACAGTGCTGCCAGCTTTGTCCAGGTCAGAGTAATCCTTGTGGAACAGAGGGGGCTGGGTGGTCTCATGGCCTGGAACACCTGCAGATTTTATTTTTTCTCTCCAGCCATCTGGAGTTTTTTTTTTTTGTTTTTTCTGTCCTCCCTGGCCATCAGACCGTACTCTTATTCTATGTTAATTAGTGTTGTCTTATTTTAATTCTTACTTTGTCTTTTTTTCTCTTTTTTTCATCATGTAAAGCACTTTGAGCTACATTATTAGTATGAAAATGTGCTATATAAATAAATGTTGTTGTTGATAGATAATTGCATCCTCCATTCCAATCTTTGTTCAATAGGCAAACTGCAGTAGGGCCAGGTCCTCTACCACAAGAGGACTCATATAGTTCAGGACAATAATAAACCTATGTTGTCGAAAATGTATAGAATGAACAGAAAGGTCTGAATGACTTAAGGAAGTCAATCTTGGAATGATGTAAACATACAATATCGAAGAACAATTATAAGAATAACAGTAAAATGGATCAAAAAATGGATCTGTCGTGGCGACAATCCCCAAACCCGTTGGTGGACACCGGCGGTGAGGGATGCTGTCAAGCTGAAGAAGGAGTCCTACTGGTCCCTTTTGTCCTGTGGGACTCTGGAGGCAGCTAATAGGTACCGGCAGGCCAAGCGGAATGTGGCTTCGGTGGTTGCTGAGGCAAAAACTCGGGCATGGGAGGAGTTTGGGGAGGCCATGGAGAACGACTTTTGGATGGCTTCGAGGAGATTCTGGTCCACCGTTCGGCGTCTCAGGAGGGGGAAGCAGTGCAGTGTCAACACTGTATATAGTGGGGATGGTGCACTGCTGACCTCGACTTGGGACGTTGTGGGTCGGTGGGGGGAGTACTTCGAAGACCTCCTCAATCCCACTAACATGCCTTCCAATGAGGAAGCAGAGCCTGGGGACTCGGAGGTGGGCTCCCCCATCTCTGGGACTGAGGTCACCGAGGTGGCAGGGCCCCGGGCGTGGATGAGATATGCCCGGAGTTCCTCAAGGCTCTGGATGTTGTAGGGCTGTCTTGGTTGACACGTCTCTGCAACATCGCATGGACATCGGGGACAGTGCCTCTGGATTGGCAGACTGGGGTGATGGTCCCCCTCTTTAAGAAGGGGGACCGGAGGGTGTGTTCCAACTACAGAGGGATCACACTCCTCAGCCTCCCTGGAAAAGTCTATTTGGGGGTTCTGGAGAGGAGGGTCCGTCTGATAGTCGAACCTCGGATTCAGGAGGAACAATGTGGTTTTCGTCCTGGTCGCAGAACAGTGGACCAGCTCTACATCCTTAGCAGGGTCCTGGAGGGTGCATGGGAGTTCGCCCAACCAGTCTACATGTGTTTTGTGGACTTGGAAAAGGCGTTCGACCGTGTGCCTCGGGGAATCCTGTGGGGGGGTGCTCCGGGAGTATGAGGTACCGGACCCCCTGATAAGGACTGTTCGGTCCTTGTACAACCGGTGTCAGGGCTTGGTCCGCATTGCCGGCAGTAAGTCGAACCCATTTCCAGTGAGAGTTGGACTCCGCCAGGGCTGCCCTTTGTCACCAATTCTGTTCATAACTTTTATAGACAGAATTTCTAGGTGCAGCTAGGGTGTTGAGGGGGTCCGATTTGGTGGACTCAGGATTGGGTCACTGCTTTTTGCAGATGATGTTGTCCTGTTTGCTTCATCAGGCCGTGATCTTCAGCTCTCTCTGGATCGGTTCACAGCTGAGTGTGAAGCGGCTGGGATGGGAATCAGCACCTCCAAATCCGAGACCATGGTCCTCAGCTGGAAAAGGGTGGAGTGCCCTCTCAGTGTTGGGAGCGAGATCCTGCCGCAAGTGGAGGAGTTCAAGTATCTTGGGGTCTTGTTCACAAGTGAGGGAAGAATGGAGCGTGAGATCGACAGGCAGATCGGTGCGGCGTCCGCAGTGATGCGGGCTCTGCATCAGTCTGTTGTGGTGAAAAAGGAGCTGAGCCGTAAGGCAAAGCTCTCAATTTACCATTCGATCTATGTTCCTACCCTCACCTATGGTCATGAGCGATGGGTAGTGACCGAAAGAACAAGATCGCGAATACAAACGGCTGAAATGAGTTTCCTCTGCAGGGTGTCTGGGCTCTCGCTTAAAGATAGGGTGAGAAGCTCAGTCATCCGGGAGGGGCTCAGAGTAGAGCTGATGAGAGGAGCCAGATGAGGTGGCTCGGGCATCTGATCAGGATGCCTCCTGGACGCCTCCCTGGTGAGGTGTTCTGGGTACGTCCAACCAGGAGGAGGCCCTGGGGAAGACCCAGGACACGCTGGAGGGACTATGTCTCCCGGCTGGCCTGGGAACACCTCGGCATTCTCCCGGAAGAGCTAGAAGAAGTGGCCAGGGAGAAGGAAGTCTGGGTATCTCTGCTCAAGCTGCTGCCCCCGCAACCTGGCCTCGGATAAGCGGAAGAGGATGGATGGATGGATGGATGGATCAAAAAATATTTAACAGATAATGCAAATCCCTCTCTGTTTAATATTAGTTAAATAATGCAAATACTGGGGGAAAAATGAGGTGGGAAGAGGGACAGTATTAAAAATGTATAAGTCTGTATGCAAATCTGTGTTGGATTATGAAAATGAGACCTGGACTATAATGGAAAGCATAGTAGAGTAATCCAAGCAAAGGAAGTGATATACAGTATTTAAGAAGAATAACTGGAAAAACAAAACTAGAAAGAATTAAGATCACAAAGATAAGAGAAGAATTAAACCAAAAACATCTCTGGGAAGAAACAGAAAAAGACACAACTAAGATGGTTTGGTCTTGTTTTAAGAATGGACAATGATACAGTACCTGAAAGAGTGCTAGAAGTGAGAACAGAAGGAAGTAGAAAGAGAGAAAGACCAAGGAAAATGAGATTAAAAAACACAGAGAAAATCATTATGATAAGGGGTAAAGTAATGAAAAAAGTGTAGTTGTTGGCAAAACGGAGAGAGGAAAACCAAAGACTGTATAATGAGACCCTAATGTTAAAAAGGCATAGAGGGAAGGATGACAAAGAAAAAGAAATATGAGGGTTCAAAAAGTCTCCGCACTTTTATATTTTCGTTGGAAACGGTGAAGGCGGGAGTAGTAATTGGGCATTAAAAATTTGGTACGACACTGGGAAAATTGCATTGCAAACGAAGGTGACTAAGTAGAAAAGTTATGTAATTTTTTTTAATTCTGAATAAACAGAGTTAAAAAATGTGTGCAAACTTTTTGAATGTCCCTTGTATAAGAAAAGGTTTTAGCACTGAGTGACACTTGCTAGTTTTATTTTATCCATTTATTTAATCTAATGATCAATCTGTCCATTTCAAGTTTTACTCCCAGCAGACAATAAAATGGCTACAAGTACAATTAAACTCCAAATGTCATGCAACAAAAATGCAAAACATAAAATTTATGGAAAATCCTGTTTAAAATGTATATCAATATCTATATATTTAGTGTTTTGGTACTTTTAGTATTTTGTGAATTTCCCCTTGGGGATTAATAAAGTATCTATCTATCTATCTATCTATCTATCTATCTATCTATCTATCTATCTATCTATCTATCTATCTATCTATCTATCTATCTATCTATCTATCTATCTATCTATCTATCTATCTATCTAATATGTTTAGGAATCAAATTTATTGTTAGTATCAAGTTTAGTATTTAGGGTAAAAGTTTCACTGTAGAATCCAACTTCTTATGTCTGCTGGGCTATCAGCCTTAATGCTATTGTAAATGGAGGTGAAAAAAGACTCACCCTTTAAAGGACAAATGAGAAAAGAACCATGAATTGAAGGTCTAACACAAAGGAATATTGCAATTCAGGCAGGATTTGTTACCAAAAAAGGTCAAAGGTAATGATCACCAAAACTCAATACAAAACACAAAATCTTAGTCAAAAATTACCAAATCAAAAGTCAAAACCTAAACTAGGGAGGAGGATTCTTAATAATCAAAGAAAGCACAGACAAAGGTTCATTTTAAATATCACAGACATTACTGTACAGCCATTTTTATAGGCCACTGCAAACAATATGTCTGTGTCATGGTTCTGTCTGTCTGACTGTGCTCTCTGTTTTTCATTTAACCTCTTTTTTGTCCTTTTTTTCATTTAGACTCTTTTTTATGCAACCAATCACATCAAAAGCAAATATTAATAATTCCAGTGGCAGATAAAGAAAGTCTAACAATGAGCTGAGTGTTGGCAAGTGCCCATCCAGTTCAAACTGCACCGAGCACCACTGTGTTAGGGTGTTAAGAAAAGAAAAGGAAATAAAAATACTTTTTTGTTTTGATTGACTGTTACATTATAATTCTTAAAAAATCAATATGAAGAACAGCATTTCTAAGAGAAGTACACCATGCACAAACAATAAATCTACAGTCAAGTTTTATATTATAAGGTTACAGTAATCCCTCGCTATATCGCGCTTCAACTTTCGTGGCTTCACTCTATCGCGGATTTTATATGTAAACATATTTAAATATATATCATGGATTTTTTGCTGGTTCGTGGATTTCTGCGGACAATGGGTCTTTTAATTTCTGGTACATGCTTCCTCAGTTGGTTTGCCCAGTTGATTTCATACAAGGGACGCTATTGGCAGATGGCTGAGAAGCTACCCAACCAGAGCGCGTATTACGTATTAAATAAAACTCCTCAAATATATTGTGAGCACGGGGCTGTTCACACCCCTAGAGGATACGGTCGCTCCTCAAAAAACGCTGAAAGATTACCTTCACATTGCTCCCTTCCTTGCTGGGCTTACATGTGGCTTTTTGTCAAGCGTTATGCTTCCCACACGGTGCTTCGCATACTTAAAAGATCAAACAGCACATATTGATTTTTGATTGTTTGTTTTTCTCTCTCTTGCTCTGACATTCTCTGCTCCTGACGGAGGGGGTGTGAGCAGGGGGGCTGTTCGCACCCCTAGATGATACGGACGCTGGTCTAAAAATGCTGAAAGATTATCTTCACATTGCTCTTTTCTGTGCAGCTGCTTTGTCAAGCGACATGCTTCCTGCACGGTGCTTCGCATACTTAAAAGCTCGAAGGGCACGTATTGATTTTTGATTGTTTGTTTTTCTCTGTCTCTCTCACTCTCTCTGACATTCTCTGCTCCTGACGGAGGGGGTGTGAGCAGAGGGGCTGTTCGCACACTGGCCTAGAGGATACAGACGCTCCTCTAAAAAATGCTGAAAGGCTGCTTTGTCCGGCGGTGCTTCACATACTTAAAAGCCAAACAGCCCTGTTGATTTTTGATTGTTTGCTTTTTTCTCTCTCTCTCTCTGACATTCTCTGCTCCTGACGCGCACTCCTTTGAAGAGGAAGATATGTTTGCATTCTTTTAATTGTGAGACGGAACTGTCATCTCTGTCTTGTCATGGAGCACAGTTTAAACTTTTGAGAAAGAGACAAATGTTTGTTTGCAGTGTTTGAATAAAGCTCCTGCCTCTCTACAACCTCCTGAGTTTCTGTGCAAATCTGTGACCCAAGCATGACAATATAAAAATAACCATATAAACATATGGTTTCTACTTCGCGGATTTTCGCCTTTCGCGGGGGGTTCTGGAATGCAACCCCTGCGATTGAGGAGGGATTACTGTATTTATATATTTCTAATATTGATAGGCAAACCATTCCAGATTTTGTGGTCTATGTAACTGAAGGCTCAGCGGCAGCTGTAGTTTTATTTATCACTAGAGTTTAAGTAGACACGTATCCTAATGTTTACAATGCATGCTTTGCAGTATATGTTAGTATTCATTAGTTTTATAAGGTTAGATGGGACCATTCAGTATTACTTTTGTGTGCCAAAGGATTTTAAAATCAGCTCTAAAATTAACTGAAAGCCAGTTTAGCGATGTGAGAGCTGGACTTGTTTGGTTATTACAGCTTGATGCTGTATTATTTAATGAAAGTGCAAACAAAAAATGTGAATAACCTGACAGTAAAGCAAAAGTAGTCAATTCTGCTTAATGTAGTGTTCCGGGAAGACAATAAGATAGAAATATTGCTTTCTCCTGTCATTCAGTTTTAATGGCATCTCAGCCAGGTAAGAGTCCCAAACCAACTGTGGCTGTGATGCTGGTCCCAGCATGTTGTCCCTCACAACAAGTAACTGAGACATGAGATAAATATATAATCAAATTTCATAACTAAGTTTGGAGCCAGTAAAAAATGCCCAATGTAGAAAATATATGCCGACAGGTCTTTCAGTATCTGTATGGTATTTAAGGTGTAGATTCATTCTAAATTAAAGATTAAATTCAGACGCACAGATGTTAAGATGTATGATTCATGAATTATAAGATTGCACAGAAAACTGAGAGCCCAATAACTTTTTTGATGTTTTATTATTCCTTTCTACCTCTGCTTGTCACTTAAAAACATGTTAAAGCAATTAGCCTCGACTGTGCTTTAGACACATCAAGAGAAGCAATAAGTAACCTTTTGAAAATAGAAGATGGTTAATATGTACAGTAACACAAGCTCTACACAAGATTTGTCTGAGTGCGCAATCCCAAAGCACTTTTCATCAATGCATCATATTTTGTATTAGGATTTAAAAGGTCAACAGTCTATATGCTGGCGAGAAAACCCTGTAGATTTTAAATTCAGGGCTTGGCATAACCAGCTAGCATGTCAGATTCGGCCTTTAGAGACAGGCCTGACCTACTGGAAAAGGGGCAGTTCAATTGGCGTCTCTGAGGAGGAAGACATCTGATGAGCAAGGCCTGAAGGCTTCAAAAAAGAAAGGCTTTTTTCTGTGCTTTGAAGTGCGGCTTCTTGTATTTTTCTCTTCTGACTTTTACTAGAAATACATAATTGTCTTAAGGCGTGATGACATTTCAGCCCAATATATATTTCATATTTTTAATAGGCTATGCAAATTTATGTATAGAATATTACAGAATACTATTATTGATTTTATTTTTAGCTAATAAAGCCTTAACTCTGCTTAAATACATACTGTATCAATGCAAATTAGAGCTACTGTATATACAAGTACTAACAGCATCTTCATTGAGTTTCACACATGCATATATATACTGGATATGGAAATATTCTATTTGAAATTAATACAAATAATTTTAATGTTTAATAGTTTTGCTAAAAGGTTGTTCTTAATTGGTTTGCATTAATGAAATACAATATGCCATCCAGTTGATCAGAACCAGGAGTTTCAGTTCATTGCCAGACAGAATCATACACTTCTATATATATTAATTATAATTTTCAAGTCTTTTCAGTTTAGAAGAACTCTAAAGAACCTGAACAAATCAAATCAGATACAGGGAGAATGTAAATAGATGATACAGAATTTTGGGATGATGATCATACTCTAGGTTTTACAGCTATAACATTGCAACAGTAACCAGTGTCTCATCATGCCGGCTCATAAAATACCCACTTTTAGGACTTATCACAGGGTGCTGGGGACTTTTCTTGCAATATCAAGAATATGGCACAAATCAACTATGGAGTAGGATGAGATGGTCATCCTTCAGACAGGCTCTCCCATCTTGGCAGTAGACCTTTGAAGCTCTGTTTCAGTGATCATTGAGACTAAGGGTCTTCATGCTCAGTTATTCGGTTTGGCTATACAGTCAATTCTAAGAAGAGTTCTGCTGATTTCAAACTTCTTCCATTTGACAATTATTGAGGCCAGTATGCTCCTAGGAAAAAGCAGACCTTTAAATATGGTTTGACACCTTTGCCCTGATCTGTGCCTCATTACAATTTGATCACGGAGGACTAAATTTGACTTAATGGCTTGTTTTTCTGTCCAGACATGCAGTGTAAACCTCATATACAGGTGTGTGCCTTTCTAACTTGTGTTCAATCAATTCAGTTTACCATAAGTGGACTCCAATCATGCTGTAAA
Organism: Erpetoichthys calabaricus; assembly: GCF_900747795.2. Lineage (NCBI taxonomy): Eukaryota > Metazoa > Chordata > Cladistia > Polypteriformes > Polypteridae > Erpetoichthys > Erpetoichthys calabaricus. Next base: position 97,412,948 of record NC_041408.2, read on the forward strand.
CACATCTCAATGACAATTAAATTGGACAGGGTACAACTGATCACAATTTGAAGTGCCACAGCACTTATACAAGTACTTATACTGAGTACTTATACAAGTGAGAGTTTTCAGTTTTTGAGTTTTCAGTTTGCAGAAGTAAAGGTATATACTATATACTATCTATATATATCTATCTATATATATATATATATATTATATATATATATATTATATATATATATATACACATATATATATATATATATATATATCTATATCTATCTATATATATATATATATATATATATATATATATATATATATATATATATGTATATACTGTATATACTGTACACAGTATAAAATTATGATTTACAGCTCCAGTTTTTTTTCAGTTGGCCAAAGCAAATTTCTGGCAGCTCATCTATTTTTTTTTTTTTTTGGCTGCTTGCAGAGAGACTGCAACACATTTATTTTTCATATTATTTTGCCTGCTTGCAGCTGCTAAGTTCTGTGTGTTCATGTAGTCAGCCAGTTGCCATCATTAGTGGTTGCAGTGCTCTTTTGTAATGTTCTCTTTGCAGCCACCCATTTCAGTTTATTAGTGTCTGCTGCCTTCTTCACCTTTAGGTACAAATACAACCTGTGAACGCACCACCATTTTCTTTTCAACAGCAGCCTTATTTATGCTATTGCTGCTTTTGACTCATTAAAACTCTAGTTAACCCAGAAGAGAGTTTTGTAAATCCTTATTAAAATGTTGGTTACCTCAGATGGCACCTAGTGCTGGGTAAATTTGCTGTTTTTATTTTTGCATGCCTCTAATATTGCATTTCTGTTTGCTGTCTTTCTGAATTATAGACACAACAATGGGTGACTCACTTTAGTTAATGAACAATGCTTGGTTTTGACAACAATCAAATCTCACACTTAGATACTTAACTTCTGACACCAGAAATAAATAACACCAATGATTCAGCATTTGTAAAATCAAAAAGTACTTTTTTTATGTTCCCTACTGGATTTTGCCATTTAATCAAATTTTGCTTACAATCCTATATGTAGTCTACAGAACGTTACCAACAAGAAAATTCCTTTACAGTTATATATACTGTATATACTGAAAATAAACCTGCTAAGCCACCAAAGTTCTTTGACAGATCAATATTATGAAGATGCCATTACATTTTTCTCAAATGTCTCATGCAAAAAGGACCAACTGAAGACTTATATTAACCACTGAAACCTTGCTAATAACTTGTTATACAATGTATTCTGAAATAGGTTGTGTTTTTGCAGCAGGCTTAAACACAAGTTTCAATTATTAAATAACTCTGCTGGAGTATGGCTGTATTAAATGACAAGAACATGTCATTGTTTCGCATTTCTGTAAAAATCATTTTTATGCTTTTATAAATGCTTATCATTTCCTAACTGCCAATATATAAATAGTCAACAATCACATTATTGTAAGGAATGTTACTGGTTTTAAATATAAGATTTACAGTAATCCCCTAATGTATTTAAATTGCATTATGTGGAAAATAAAGAAATAAATAAATCATTTGACAGTCTCATAAATTATATCAATCAACCTGTTCTTTGCTGTATGACAAATTACATCATGGTCTGTAAAGTAGTGCCTGGAGACGTTCTCATGCCTCTGAAAGATATCAGTCATGCCAGAGATGTGTACTATAACCAGTGAAAAAATTAAAATGTATTTCCCCATGTTTGATTAGAAAATCTAACATCTGACAGATAAGTAGATTCCACAGCTTAGTTTATTTTATATAAAAGTTAACATAACAAAACATTCTCTGGCCAATTCTGGGTCATGGGAGAAGGTCAGGCACAAGGCAGGAAACACCCGTGGAGGGGCAGCAGTCAATCACAGTGCCCTATACAAAAAAATTCCATTTTGTTACAACTGATAGTATGCTAGATTGTAATGAGGTCAGATACAGTATACTCAAGATATTCTATGCAATTCATTCCTTGTATTAGTCACAAGACTTACTCTACTTCAGGCGAGTTTGTAAATTCAAGTATTGCTAACATTACATCTACTTCCTAATGTGACCAGTGGGAATGAATCACTCGTAGTTTTAGTTATTTCATTAGGTGACAGAGGTGTGAACACAAAGAGGAATCATAATCATAGGATGAATTTGTGGCTTTCCACATTTCAGAGAAAATATACTTTAATGAAAAATTATTCCTGCATCTCAAAAAAAAAAGTCTGAATTACATTACTTTGCAAAGTTTTTCCCTGCTTGCTGGGTGTAGCATGATCTCAACAGACATATGCGCACAGGTATAGTCAGGGAAGTCAAATGCATTAGGTGTGAAAATGCCTTTAAAAACCATTTCTCTTTCTGGAAGAAAGGTTCAGTTCATGTATTCACTGTTACAATAATTTTTCCAATCTGTTGCTATTATCTTGTGGAAGTCTGGATGTTGAATTTCCAATTTTAAAGCAAGAATTTCTATTCTAAAATAAAACAAATTAAATTAGATTATACTGTATTCTTTACAAACATCATAAAATGTGGATTTTTTTCTAAACCCTTCTACATTTTTAATTCTTATATGATAAAATAAAGGCACCCGCAAAGATTATAATAAACACTAAAATTTTTTTAATGAATGTCATCATTTACAGTAAAATTTGTCACGCTGCTTTTAATGCACTAGAAGATAAAATTGCTTCTAAAGCACTGACTGGAGATGCAAAATTCAATTGTAATAACTATTTTTTTGTGCAAATGGAGGTATACTGAAGAAAGTTTAATTAATATTAAATATAAAAATAGTACTGTAAAAATGGAGTATACTAAGTAGTATTGTGGGTGGTACATTAATAATATGCACACTTTCAAAAAATAAAATGTGAGGCATATGAGGGAAAATTAGTAGCAGAGCAATCCATTTAAGGTCATTGTTGATTTAATTTGTTTTCCCTAGAGTAAGAAATGAAAATGTTCTCCTATAAATGTTTCATAATACATGGACATTACATAAATACAAAAAAATAACAATTGTGCTTTTCCTTCAAGAAACACTGTAAAAATAAAGAGATAAAATGTTACATATGCAAGTGTACCTTAATCTAAGAAATCCTCACTTTCTCTAATGCCACTAGTAAGGATTTCAAGATTAAAAATAAAGAATGAAGTATTCTTCAAACAATCTGGTAAGTAATCCAACATCAAATCTGGTAGCAGATAGATAGATACTTTATTAATCCCAAGGGGAAATTCACATACTCCAGCAGCAGCATACTGATACAAAAAACAATATTAAATTAAAGATTGATAATAATGCAGGTAAAAACAGACAATAACTTTGAATAATGTTAACGTTTACCCCCCTGGGTGGAATTGAAGAGTTGCATAGTTTGGGGGGGGAACGATCTTCTCATTCTGTCAGCGGAGCAGGACAGTGACAGCAGTCTGTCACTGAAGCTGCTCTTCTGTCTGGAGATGACACTGTTTAGTGGATGCAGTGGATTCTCCATAATTGATAGGAGCCTGCTTAGCGCCCGTCGCTCTGCCACAGATGTCAAACTGTCCAGCTCCATGCCAACAATAGAGCCTGCCTTCCTCACCAGTTTGTTCAGGCGTGAGGTGTCTTTATTCGTAATGCTGCCTCCCCAGCACACCACTGCGTAGAAGAGGGCTCTCGCCACAACCGTCTGATAGAACATCTGCAGCATCTTATTGCAGATGTTGAAGGACGCCAGCCTTCTAAGGAAGTATAACCGGCTCTGTCCTTTCTTACACAGAGCATCAGTATTGGCAGTCCAGTCTAATTTATCATCCAGCTTCACTCCCAGGTATTTATAGGTCTGCACCATCTGCACACACTCACCTCTGATGATCACGGGGTCCATGAGGGGTCTGGGCCTCCTAAAATCCACCACCAGCTCCTTGGTTTTGCTGGTGTTCAGGTGTAGGTGGTTTGAGTCACACCATTTAACAAAGTCATTGATTAGGTCCCTATACTCCACCTCCTGCCCACTCCTGATGCAGCCCACGATAGCAGTGTCGTCAGTGAACTTCAGGACTCCAAGTTGTATTGGAAGCCCGATGTATATAGGCTGAACAGGACCGGAGAAAGTACAGTCCCCTGTGGCGCTCCTCTGTTGCTGACCACAATGTCAGATGTGCAGTTCCCAAGACGCACATACTGAGGTCTGTCTTTAAGATATTCCACGATCCATGCCACCAGGCATGAATCTACTCCCATCTCTGTCAGCTTGTCCCTAAGGAGCAGAGGTTGGATTGTGTTGAAGGCGCTAGAGAAGTCTAGAAACATAATTCTTACAGCACCACTGCCTTTGTCCAAGTGGGAGAGGGATCAGTGTAGAATATAGATGATGGCATCCTCCGTTCCTACCTTCTCCTGGTATGCAAATTGCAGAGGGTTGAGGGCGTGTTGAACCTGTGGCTTCAGGTGGTGAAGCAGCAGCCTCTCCATGGTCTTCATCACATGTGATGTCAGAGTAACAGGCCGGAAGTCATTCAGCTCACTAGGACGTGATACCTTTGGGACTGGGGTGATACAAGATGTTTTCCAAAGCCTCGGGACTCTCCCCTGTTCCAGGCTCAGGTTGAAGATGCGCTGTAGAGGACCCCCCAGCTCCGATGCACAGACCTTCAGCAGTCGTGACGATACTCCATCTGAACCCGCTGCTTTGCTGGCACGAAGTCTCCTCAGTTCTCTGCTTACTTGCGCTGTTGTAATTATGGGTGGGGATGTCTCTCCTATGCTGGTATCAGCAGAAGGATGTGTGGAGGGTGCAGTACTCTGAGATGAGAGTGAGAGTGGGTTAGGGTGGTCAAACCTGTTAAAGATGTTGTTCATTTGGTTTGCTTTCTTCACGTCTCTCTCGATGGTGGTACCCCACTTCGAGCTGCAGCCAGTGATGATCTTCATCCCATCCCACACTTCCTTCATGCTGTTATTCTGCAACTTCTGCTCCAGCTTTCTCCTGTACTGCTCCTTCGCTGCCCTGAGCTGGACTCAGACTTCCTTCTGCACGCGCTTGAGCTCATGCTGATCACCGCCTTTAAAAGCCCTTTTCTTCTGGTTCAAAAGGCCCTTGATGTCACTTGTAATCCATGGTTTGTTGTTTGCATAGCAGCGTACAGTTAAATTGGAACTACAATGTCCATACAGAAGTTGATGTAACCAGTAGTGCAGTCAACAACTTCCTCAATGTTCTCACTATGTGACCCCTGCAGGATATCCCAGTCTGTAGTTCCAAAGCATTCTCTCAGAGCTTTCTCTGCCTCCGGGGACCACTTCCTGAATGAGCGTGTGGTTGTAGGTAGGACCCTCACTCTTGGTTTGTAGTGAGGCTGAAGCAGAACCAGGTTATGATCTGCTTTCCCAAGCACAGGCAGCGGGGTGGCGCTGTATGTATCTTTAATGTTTGCATACAGTACATCAATAGTCTTATTTCCCCGGGTGTTACAGTCCACATACTGGGAGAAGGCAGGTAATGTTTTGTCCAGCGTCGCATGATTAAAGTCTCCAGCGATTAGCACAAGCGTCTCAGGGTGCTGCGTTTGTAACTTAGCAACAGCAGAATGGATGATGTCACTCGCTGTCTCCATGTCCGCCCGAGGAGGAATGTAAATGATAACGACAATGACATGTCCAAACTCTCTGGGCAAGTAATAGGGACGCAAACTTACGGCCAACAGTTCGATGTCCCTGCAGCAAGTGGAGACTTTGACATTAACATCTCCAGAGTTACACCACCGTGTATTAACATAGAGAGCGAGTCCTCCTCCTTTTGCTTCCCACAGGTACTTGCATCTCTGCCCACTCTAACTGTGCTAAACCCGGGTAGCTCCACGTTGGCATCTGGGATGGTGGTAGTTAGCCACGTTTCGCAAAAGCACAACAAACTGCATTCTCTGTAGGTTCTGACATTTTTCACCAGCGCAGCCAGTTCGTCGATCTTATTTGAGATTGAGTTCACATTTCCCAGAATCACAGAAGGCACAGAGGGCTTAAAACGCCACTTTCTCGCAAGCCGCTTCATTTTTAGCTTAGTGCCGGCTCTGCTGCCACGATACTGCCTTCTTACCTCGTCGGGTAAATAGGGAACCACACCGGCACTGGCATTTGTTCTCAGCGCTTGAAGTTGAGTACTTGAATAGACGAGTCTCGGCATGTAAAAATCCATGCTCACGTTGTAAAAGTAAGTGTGTCCAGGGAACAAATCCACATAAAAGAAGGTGATAGGAGTGATCAATAAAAAAGAGAAAAATAAAAGTAGAAAAATAAAGTCGTACACGGAGCTGCTGAAAAGGCTGCCACTCTCGGCGGCGCCTGAGTCATGTACAATGAAAAAGATGAAAAAATTGTCTTTTTCACACAATTACAAAAAGAAAACATATAAGAGGATTGTTCTGCTCTGTGTATCTGCTTTTATGAAGTAATGGGAAAAAAAACATCTATTCACCCTCTTTTTTGTGTAATCAGAATAGGGGAAATTTGGCAGAAATCAACATTAGCTCGTATACCAGGTTGTCATAATCAAGCATGCAAAAAATACATTTGGTCATATTATGATTTTGAATTCTGGAAGGAAAGAAAAATCCCCAGAGGAAAAACAATCATACAAGGAGAGAATTTGCAAACTTCCATGCAGAAAAATCATTACCCTGGAATGAACCGCTTACCCCAGAAGAGTAAAGCAACAAAACTTACACCCTTATTGCCAAATCTAAAGCCCAGTCTTCTTTTACAAGTTGACTAAGCTGCCAAAACCATTAGAGTTACAGCACTCCTTTTCCAGAGTCATCTACATTGGTACTGCAAAACTCCAGCCACACTGCAATAATAGATGAGAAGTATACGAAGAGAGTTACCATACCATTAAGAGTGCCATGTAACTTTTCAAGGGTTTACACAGGGGGGGTTTTATGTCAGTTATATGCACTATTGCAACCATCTTTGTTCTGTTTGATTTTTGCAGTTGCATGTTTAGTACCTGTAAATAAATACAGCACATAGAAATATTGCTCTTTGGATATAATTATGTTTACTTACTTTGTTATCAGGGTATATTCAAACTATGTCTTTGTCTGTATATGAGTCTCGACTGTGATGGTACCCTGAGCAATAATGATCATGGCCGGATTAAGGTGGGTGTTATTGATGCTGCAGCATTAGGCCCATTCCTGAAATAGGCCCAGATGAAAACAGATGAGAATTTTCCGGAAGCTGAACAGTTTTTCTTTGCTATATTAACCTCAAAATAATTCTTAGAATGAAATTTGGAGTCCGACTTTCGGATGCCTAGACACAGTGTTACTTATTATACAGTTACGATTGCTCTTTGTGCTGTGACGTAACTATAACATCGTTGTGTTTATTGTTAACCAAAGATTTCAAGTTAATGCTATCAATTTTACGTTAAACAGTAATTTAGCTGCGTTTTTTGCAATATCTTGGGAATTCTTACCACTTTATTATTGTTTGGTAAGTGCCACGTAGTAAATTTTTCACCTTGAAAGTTAGTTGTACAGTAATCTGTAATTATCTGTAAAGGTAAAAACTAAAAGCCGGCCCATGGGCCCGGCATGGATGTTTAGAATTTTTAAAATCCTCAAAAGGATTCTGGTCTATTATGAAATTTAAATCATGGACAAATTTTTACCCTCAAGAGCCTGAACTGAGTCACTTTGACCCAATGTCTCTGCAAATTCATTTTTTCTTACTCTGTTTTGTAAGAGAATTGCGAAATTTTGTGTATTTCATTGTTAGGTTTTCACGTGACGTTACATAGTTTGATGTTAATCTCGAATTGCAAGGCATAGTGACTTCCATATTTCCACTGAAATGAACATTAAACAGTTGCTGCATTAGGAACAGTGCTTAGGAGGCTAATGTCTTTCTTGTCCTTCTACTTGATCACAATGATTTTGCCTTTTATGCCAAAACCTATTTGCAACATTGGTGAGTTCTTAGAAGTATATTTGCCAGGCTTATTATGGTGGTTTGATTTGATTTGATAATGATAAATTCATTATGTGTTTGCAGTATTATCAGAGAGAAACATTTTTGTACACTGTTTTTTTTTCTCTTGGGCAAAAAAACATTTAAATAATAAATGTAAAAACCAATGGATGACGGGGCAAAAAGGCACCCTTTGTTTAAAATTGGGACAATAAGTGAATAGGCAAATTTCCCGAATAATATGTTACAGGTTATTGTTGATGGCTGTCTACAGGACGTAGATATTTACCTGTCTTGCAAAAGAGTCACCTGTTTTGAAGGTCAAACTGCTTTCATTGGTATCTTATCAACATACAATATTGTGATAACAGAACTCCCTGTTCCCTTAGAAAATGTTTGTATTTACTTGGTTTAAAAATTATCATGTTCTGGGGACATTGGTTTCTAAACAGCATTCAGTGGTATATGTACATCTTGATAGTTGGCAGCAATACAATTGTTTAACCAATGAAAATGTGTTTACGCTATTTTTAAGCAAAGGAAATTGATTCCATTTATTCGATTGTTTATTCGATCGTCATGTTGATCTAGGCAAAGACTGAAGCAGTTACGTACCTATGGGCAGTGTGTGGTGTTTAAACGGTGTGAAGAGAGAGCATGAGCAGAAGTAATGGAGCAAGGACAGAGGATGTTGTGAGAGGGCAGGCGGTACAGAGGGAGACAATCCACTGAGAACACTGTCAAGATCACTCACACAGAACACAGGGACTCGCAGGTAGACGAGGACAAGACGCAGGACACACAGGCGATGTCACCTACCCTGGTGGGTCCAGAGAAAGAGGGAAGACTCACAAGAAGACCAAATGAAACCGGCCAACAAGAAGCGAGGAGTGCCTAAGATCATTGTACCAACACAAGGCAGCTGGAAGTGAAAGAAGGAGAGACACCGACAGGTACTCAGCAAGTTAGCAAGACTTCTGTTGGGAAACAAGTGTTCTGCGAACAGAATGGGGACACTTCAAAGACTAATCATTGTGGTAACACAGCGTGCAGTTTATGTTTTAACAGACTTTAGAGTAGGGACTGTATGCTCTCTTTTTAAAAGGTTTTCACTCTTGATATTTTTAGATCCTTATCTACTTTTATGTTCTTGGTGGATTTTATATTGTCTGGTGTCAAAAAGGTTACTGTTGTTTTTCCTGAAATTGCTGCCATGTCTTTCATTGTATGTTTACTTACTGCCCAAATTAAAGAAACCTGTGTAATATTATCTTTAAATGTTAAGGTTCTTAATGTTAAGATCTAGGTTAATAATTTTATTACTAAACTTTTTAGCCTTTTAAAATTAGTTGTAGATTTCCCAGTCTCTTAATAAAGCTGGGTCGCGTACTCTGATAATTTCACTATGTTTAGGTTAGATTACCTATAAGTGTGACCCTGACAACCGTCACACTATGATATTTTATCTACAAGATGGCAGCAGGATACTGTACATAGCATAATACTCAGACTTAATACTTGATATCTCATCAAAATTATTTAACTTGACAAATATTTAGGATTAATAGTGTTTGCATAGTATTCCAAATGTAAGAGATGCCCTGGGCTAATGCCAAGGAGGTTCATAGCATAATACATGTACCTTAAATACACCAATAGACTAATATGTCAATTTAGAATTAATTTGATAAAATTAAACTTTCTGAGGTATAGGGAGGCTATTATATAACAGGGATTCTTCATCAGACCTTTAGTAGAATGTTGGTTATCAATTAGCTATAAAGATGTAATAATTATAATTAAACATTTACTATCACAGAATGACTGCAGTTTATAAAGTTAATTCCTCTTTTTGTTCTTTTTAGGACATTTTAAATTTATCCTTGTTATATCCATTAAATGATAAAGTAGCTTTGTTTCTCCTTAACTCCCATTTTTTTACAGTAATAGGCAGCTACCTAATCTATATATATAAAATTCTTTTCGCGTTTGAAACGGAAATGACGTATGACAAACGCAATATGGAAATTACGTATGAAACGGAAATGACATATGACCACGCAATATGGAAATTACATTGAGAACAAAGTGGACGCTGGGAGGCATGGAATGTCGGGCTGCTCTGCTGGGTCGAGAGCTTCACAGTTTTGGGCAGCGTCCTCTCTTCTCGCACTGTTTGTGACACTTCAAGTGCCCCGTCGGCTCCTGGGAGAGTGGAAATCTTTGCGAATGAGTGTAATCGGTGCCATCGAAGCAGGACTCTGTTTGTAAATTGCCCTGCACGACTACTTACTGTCCCTTAAGGTGAGTTTGGGTCACTAAAACCCCGCAACATTCAAGGTTGCTTTTGTAATCAATTATTTTAAGAAGATGGAGAGTTTACATCTAAGAAGATGTACAGACTTCTTCATGTAAAGTGTTGGACTTGGGAATTGTTTGAACCTTCTGCCCGTTAAGCACGGAAGGGCAGCGTCCACATTTATCACAATTATTTCTCTCTTGAATCACAGGCACATAGTTCAAGTTTGTCAGGCGCTGTAATTCCTTTTTGTATTCCGCGCCCTCGCGCTGACAATTAACCTGTTCCACGTCATCCCTCCGTAGGCACACGATGACGTGAATGTGTCTGCAAAAAGTGGCGTATCCTGCCCTGCCAAAATACTATAAAAGTCGATCAGCCGGCACGCGCATAGCTGTGCTGGCCTTTGAGACGGTGACTACGCTTTTGCCTTAAGTGAAAGTAAGCACTTTTAATTTTTTTCCTCCTTCGCCTGAGCTACAGCCTAGACAACTGCAAACACGGGATCCCTTTTCTAGACCACGGAAAACTAATATTAAGGCGCTTCGCACTTTCTTTTGCACGTATAGTGTTATGAGGTCGCGGGAGGCACGCACAGGATTGGAGGACCGACAGTGCCATCCCGGCCGGTTAATGGCATGGCCCTCTCTCCAGTCTACACGAGACAAGCCCCACAATAATGGTCTTGTGGCACAATTGTCATCATCATGATTACATAATTTCATAAATGTTTCTCTCCTCTTTCATGTTTTCACAGTCTGTAATAATACAACTTAAACTGATCTCCAGACCTGAATTTTTTTCTTGTTACTGCTTGTTTTTAATGGAGGAGGTACCCTCAGTCCGACTTAACCATTGTCAAAACCCAGCTCAAGTTCAAGTAAAATCCTTGTGATTGTTCAGCAGAAGTGTAATTTTTGCTTCCCATGCCACGAGAAAGTAATGGTTATGTAAGAGTACTGTGAGTGTCTTCACTTCTCAAATGTGAGAAACAGTCGCGCTTACTGAAGAGAGCAAGTTACAGGTGAGAGAAAACCCAAGGCTGCATACCTTGCACTTCACATATTAAAAATAGTACTCTTTTATGATTATGATTTATGATTTGCTATTATAAGGGTTCAAACTGTTACACCTAGACTTCTGCACAATTTTAAAGCATACATTCATGCATTCCCAAACCTAATTCGATTTAGAGCCACAGGGCACCTGAGCCCTCCAAGGTAGAGTGGTGGGAAACACCTTAGGCTGTCAATCTATCGCATGGCAATTTTAACACTATATTATTTTTATTTGTTCCATTTTTTTAAATAAATACTGGCTAAGAAGCCAATGTTAAAAATTTAAACTTAATAACAAAACATTAATTTTCAAATTGAAGTTGATAACCTCTTTTTAGACACAGCTTACAGGTAAATGAGTGAAAAACATATTTTTACTGGTGGTAGCTGTTCTTTATATTATTTGTAAATCCTTTGTGAAAGGAAAAGTGTCATATTCATTAACAGCATTTATTTTTAGACTTAAAAAAACAAACAGATATAGAACCACATACAGTATGTATACATAATAATCACAGAACCGTTTGTAGCTTACATTTTCATTTTAAAGTCATTGAAAATAATATTAGTTTGACAGCTTAACTCTTATATGTTAACTTAAACCTATATGAAATGTTTTACTCTACCCTTTTCATCTGTCACAGCACAGAAACAGCTTTAATCCATGTTGTTACAGACATTCTTAGATCTTCCAAAGGAGGAACATCCGTTATATTTAAGCACAGCATTTTTTCAGTACTGATGAGGCACTTGAGAGATTTAGCTCCTCCTTATCAAATTGTTTCACAATGTACATAAAGTATATTAATAGTACAATATTATTTGTTTAATGAATTTTGAAATGTTGTTCCTAAAGGCTCAACACTAGACAACTACTTTTATTCTCTTTATATGTTACCTTTAGAAGATATCATTTGAAAACATAATACAAGCAAAGTACAAATAACATGGGGAAGACACTGTGTGAAAAGCAAAAAATTGCACATACTGAACCTGCCTTACCATTTATAACTTAGAGGAACATGTTCACTTAACTTTAATTTAAAATAAGTATGTTGACGGAAAGTGCATTGTAATTACAGTAATCCCTCCTCCATCGCGGGGGTTGCGTTCCAGAGCCACCCGCGAAATAAGAAAATCCGCGAAGTAGAAACCATATGTTTATATGGTTATTTTTATATTGTCATGCTTGGGTCACAGATTTGCGCAGAAACACAGGAGGTTGTAGAGAGACAGGAACGTTATTCAAACACTGCAAACAAACATTTGTCTCTTTTTCAAAAGTTTAAACTGTGCTCCATGACAAGACAGAGATGACAGTTTCATCTCACAATTAAAAGAATGCAAACATATCTTCCTCTTCAAAGGAGTGCGTGTCAGGAGCACAGAATGTCACATAGATAGAGAAAACAATCTCTAGCAAACAAATCAATAGGGCTGTTTGGCTTTTAAGTATGCGAAGCACCGCGGCACAAAGCTGTTGAAGGCGGCAGCTCACACCCCCTCCGTCAGGAGCAGAGAGATAGAGAGAGACAGAGTTTGTTTTTCAGTCAAAAATCAATACGTGCCCTTCGAGCTTTTAAGTATGCGAAGCACCGTGCAGCATGTTGTTTCAGGAAGCAGCTGCACAAAAGATAGCAACGTGAAGATAATCTTTCAGCATTTTTAGACGAGCGTCCGTATCGTCTAGGTGTGCGAACAGCCCCCCTGCTCAATCCCCCTACATCAGGATCAGAGAAAGTCAGCGCAAGAGAGAAAGAGAAAAGTAAGTTGGGTAGCTTCTCAGCCATCTGCCAATAGCGTCCCTTGTATGAAATCAACTGGGCAAACCAACTGAGGAAGCATGTACCAGAAATTAAAAGACCCATTGTCTGCAGAAATCCGCGAACCAGCAAAAAATCCGCGATATATATTTAAATATGCTTACATATAAAATCTGCAATGGAGTGAAGCCGCGAAAGGCGAAGCGCGATATAGTGAGAGATCACTGTACTCAAAAACATAAATAAGAAACTTAAAATTGAAAAATGCATAAGCACGTATTTTACAGTTCCATATGTCATAATAACACGGATACCTTTTTCACTCTTTTATACAATTACCGATTTGTTTGCAAAGTTTCTCATAAATACATTCTGTCATTAAAAAAAAAGAAAAATATACAAGGCTTGACACTCACCAGTATCTGTGGCAACATCAATTTAATACTGTACAAGGGATTCTGCAGAAACAGTTAAATCCAAGCTGAAGCCTAACTACTTTACTCTAGCATACCCTTACGGCAACAGTTGAATTGAACGTTCACTGCAGTTACATCACTTATTTTGTAAACACAGAATTTTGGCTGTCATTATTATGTAATAACCTATTATTAGTCATTAGTATTATTAGTAATTAGAGTATGTTACTATTAACATTTATTAATAGTTTCATATAATTATCCCTATATGACAAATCTCTTTTGAGAATTTTCAGGAAAGTAGGGGCATAGGTTTCGGGGTCAGGTAGTCAAAGTCACTAATCATGGCACTGCAGAAAGGCGATGTGTTGCACGTTGATTAGCACTTGCAAGTTTGACAATAATTGCCTGTGATGGTCCAAGTCAGCTTCTCTCTCCGTGTAACATTTCAGGAGCCATTTGAATCCAGAATTGTTCATAACATACCAGAGGATGAGCTGGACAACAAGGTGACAAGGAGGGCAAGAGGTGGTGCAAGTGCTTAGTGGTTTTATTACAAATAAAGTCAAACAAGGGTGCAAACAGTGCTGTGCTTCATCAAATAAATAAATAATCCATGATAAAACCAAGTGAATTGGTGGAGGTTAAAATGTTCAATAAATAAACAATAAATAATTCAATAAAATCTGTCTTTTACCCCAAACATGAGTTTGGTGCTTCCTCTCACTACTGTCATCCCTGCTGCTCTCCATTCAGGTCTGTCCAACGACAGGCAACATCCACCATCAGGCACAGTCAATAATGTCTCTTTCCATCTGGCTCTGTTCCCTGCATGCCACCACCGCATAGCCTTAATCGGTTGCTCACCCCTGCTCCTGAAGCATTTAGTTGGAGCAATTATGTGACCCTCAAGCACCAGCTGTACACTCCCTTTCGGTCAATCTCCTAACTGCCTGTCTTAACCCTATAGAGCACTCTTCTCTCTTCTAACCTCTGATTCTTTCCTTCTTGATCTTTTTCTGTTTTTTTTTTTTGACCCCTCGCATCTCACTTCCCTTTTAAAACCCTGTGGGATGCAGATTCGACAATCATGGCTCCAGCGCTAACAAGGGAACAAATCAAAAGTGCACCAGCACATGTGAATGTGGGATTGCCCACCCCAACATCTGCTTTTGGTGCTGCTCTGCCAAGCTATGTATGCCTCACCTGAAAACGTAAGCGTATTGTCTATTTATTTAAAATACACATGCCAAAGACCTGCTATATCACATGACCCTATAAACTGACTCTTCTTCCTTATTTTATTCTTGAAATCTTGCCAATTCACTTGGTGCTCCTGTTACGCTGACCAATCTGCTGCTGTAGTGTAAGGAATGAGAAGTCAGAGAGTTTTGCAAACTCATATATCAATTGTTACTGATACAGTAACAGGACAATAGCTGTGAACTTAAGCAAGTTGTACATGACATTTTATAATACACAGAAGGGGGAGGAGGCTGGTTGGCTTGCACAACCATGGCTTTATTTCAAAGGAGCATGGAACCCTAAGGGTTTGTTCACTCTAGAAATGCTAGAGTGAATATACACTCCTCTGTTGTCATATCATGCCATCAATCATATTTTGAAGAAAGACATAGGGCTGCCAACTCTCTTTCTCTGGCAATGAGGACATTTGGGTCAAAAAATGAGGACTTTTTAGGACGCCTTTCTCTATGATGCCATAATACGCCTTCATACTGTCTTATGGTTTTTTAAAATGATATAAACCTTTAGAAGCAGTTTCTAACTATAATTATGATATGATGGCCACAATCACAGTCACAGGCAAACTAATAACCCATTAAATATTTTGAATACGTCAAGCCTTTTAAATTAACAGACTTCATTCCTCCATTTCTTATTTGGATAGCTAAACTGTCATAAAAATGTAAAAAATTATACACATGGTAAATTCACTTCTTGTAAAATAAAAATAATTGTACTCTTTTCAGTTTAGTTTATTTGCATTTATCTACATTCTTTTATATTTTTCCACTGAAGCTATTTTTATCAGTAAATCTGAGTTCTTGGATAAATATGACTAGAAATCTTTACATAGCATGCCACTGAAATTGAATCTTGTGAGCATTAGCCCCTTAGTTGAATCTGTTCTGCCCTTTCGAAAGCAAGAAGATTTATTGTTCAAGTAGTCTGTGAACTTGCACTTTCTTTTTGGCATAATGGGTATTCCTGAATTTACGTAAATGAAAAAATTATGAAAATATTATTAAATTACTTGAAGAAGTGACTTATTACTTGATCAACTGACAACTAAAATTACATTGCATCTATACGACAGAATAAATGTGTGATTTTTTTTTAGTTGACTGAAACTTTAATAGTTGACTCATTCATTTACAATTATAAATCCATTTTGGAACAACGGGTGGTAATAACAATATTTTCCTTTAAAATATTACAAAGCATTACTTACTCACACTTAAATACAACGGACCGTACCTGGATATATGAAATTTCTTATTTAACCAAGCTGCTGAAAGAAGAATCGAAAATGAGATCTCACATAGAAAACATTAAATTGTAATTTCGATTTTGAATAAATTCACTTAGTTACAGTGAATTAGGATTACAAATAATTAAGTAATGGAACAACATTTATAATGAACTGGCTACTCATCAAGAAGGTAAAGCTGAATTCAAAAGATGAAGTGAAAAAGCTAAGTTGGACAGATATCAACTATTCTCGTCAATATCTGCATTATTTACTACCAGAATGGAAGTGAAGGTTCTGGGAAGAAAGTGTTCGCACTACTTCCACAAATACTGATTGGTCTACGGCTTTCAATTTTTACCAGAGATAAGGATGTGGAGATTTACAAATTTTAGGAGGCAAAATTTATGACATTTTCAAAATTTTATAAATTCCTCCTGGACTGCCCATGGCACGTTAAAAATGAGAACATGTCTGGGAAAATGAGGATGGTTTGCAGCCCTAGACATTGAGCTTTATAATTTTGTTTAAGTAGCTTGAAATATTTATATAGTGTATGTATGTGTTGTATGGCTATATACTGTATTTTATTGCTGGTGAATTGTATTTGTATTGTGTTATATTTATACTTCATTAATACAGCTATGTAAGAGAAAGTTATTTTAAATAAAAATGTATCCCACCCATATGTGACTAAGAACTTAGTGGGTGTGCATTCAGTTAAATAATTGTGTTTTTTTTATGCACCATTAATATAGGCTCCCTATATACAAATGTCACAAATGATTAAGACCTTGCTATTTCTTTGCACAGTATTTGTGAAAATATCTGGGGTTAAATATAGAATTAAGGTGGATTTACTTTTTAAGATAATAGCAACTGTTTTTGTTTTAATGTTTTCATGTCAACCGTTCCTTCTTGAAAACATTTATTGCAAAGCAAACTCATTTATTAGTGGCAGTTTCTACTACTTGTAGTGGCATTTGAGCTACTTGTTGGTTATTAAATGGGTTCATTATGTTACCAGGCCTGGTTCATTCCTTGCTTCTTGGGTGAGCTCATCCTCCCCAAGACTCTAAAATTAGATTAATCAGGCTGAGAAAATAAATGGATGAACAAATGAGTGAACTGCGGAGTGTGTGCTTCTGTGCATTGTGATGGATTGATGTCCCATTCGTTGTTAATTTCTACTTTGCCAGCAATTCTTTTTGGATAACCTTCTGCATTATATTACCGTGTAATGGGTAAATGGGGTTCAGAAAATAGATGGATGTCTCTGACACTCTCTGACTGAGCTGAAGGAGCTGTGTGTTTTCATTGTAGTCATCAGAAACTGACTTTTGTCTATAAGAAAGCAAAATGAAATATTAATGGACAGAGGTTTTTGCACTAATTGCAACTTGCAGATATATTTAAGCTTTATGTTCTTTCTTAAAAAGATAAGCATCTCACAAATTAATGATGAACAGAACACAAAAGAATATATCGTATGGGTACTCTGGTTGGATTAGCTTAAACAGTGCCTCACATTTAGCCTTGTGTAAATGAGTGTACAGAACTGTGATGCTAGCTTAGTGCTCCTGCTTTACAGGTCAAGTCTGGGGTTCAGATAATAACTGATTGTACTGACTTTTCACTGTCCCCCCATCTCCACCAAGTCCCAAAGATGATTATTTTAATGCTTATTTGCTGTCCTAAATTACCCCTGTTTGTGTGTGTGTGTGCGTGCGTGTGTGTGTAAAGGTTTATCCAGTGATGGCACCCGAATGGCTGTATGAGTGAATTAGTGCTGGTCTGTCCATGACTGTGTCTTGCGGTATACTTGGTTCCTGTCTATGTTTAGCTATGCTAAGTATAATAAAAAGTCAAATAATATTCTGCAAGAAATTAAAAAATGTTAGAATTGTAGTAATGGTCATAATGGTTCCTGTCTAGACAGTGGCTCCCTGTGCCACCGTATTGGGCTAGGTGGGTCAAGAAAATGAGTGGCCAAATAGAATTTAAATCTAACACTACAGCACAATTGTTACTTTAAAGATGAAAGAAAACAGGATATTTAAAATAATATAACAAGTTTAAGTAATATCACTTTGAAATGAAAATAGAATTTACATAAATATTGGAAAAGTATTAAAGGTTAACTAAGGGATATTTTTAATAAAATACATGCAATGATAAGTGCAAAATTAAAGAGTTGTCATTTGCTGGTGTTTTCAGTTACACAAGTGGTACTTTTAGCATTTCACTACAAGTGGAATTTTAGTGTTTATGACAGAATTAATGTAATATGAAGTGTGAACAAATTCAAAGCTATGCTATTAATATTATTTTTAGTAACTATTTAAAGATGGTTGATTCCATTACACAATTATTCATTACGAGACTATTATTATTGTCACTTAAATCAACATGCAGGATCAGCATCTCCTGTTTTCCATAATGCAATAAAAACAATAATAGCAATGGAAATTATTTTTCTGCTTGCACTTCAAATGTTCTTTAAAGTGTCTAAGTGCTTAGTTATTCATTCGTTTTAGAAATGTCAAAGAAATGTAATATCTTGGACACAGAGCAACCATGAGGGCACTGAACCTTAATTAAAATTGTATGGTTTCAACACTGCTGTCTGAACTTAATTTCAGGCTGAAAGAAACATTACCTTAAAGTAACAAACGTTGACAAGGTACTTCATTAGTTTTAAGTGCACCTGACTATTGAAACTCATTACCAGTATGTAAAAGATGCTGGTGGCAGAACATGCACTTACTGTATTTGACATCATTCTCCTATTGTTCTCTCCAAAACACCTGAGGATCGGGGCTTAAGTACATTAAATCTAGGATTCCTTTTGCAGTTTTTGTGCTTCAGGCATTATTTTAATGAAGTAAGGTTTCATTATAGCTAAAGTAGACACTACAATAATGAGCTGCTGATCAGACTTTTAAAAAGAAAGGAAAAGATCAAAATGGCTAGGCTAAGTATAATAAACCCTTATTAAATTTTGACTTGTCTTTCATCTTTGGCTTGTTGTTTACAGTGATATAGCTTTCAAAAGATGATTATAGAATTTAAAAAAAAGACAAATAGATAGATAGATAGATAGATAGATAGATAGATAGATAGATAGATAGATAGATAGATAGATAGATAGATAGATAGATAGATAGATAGATAGATAGATAGATAGATAGATAGATGCTTTATTAATCCCAAGGGGAAATTCACATACTCCAGCAGCACCTTACTGATACAAAAAACAATATTAAATTAAAGATTGATAATAATGCAGGTAAAAACAGAAAATAACTTTATATAATGTTAATGTTTAGCCCCCACCCCCCCCGGGTGGAATTGAATAGTCGCATAGTTTGGGGGAGGTACAATCTCCTCAGTCTGTCAGTGGAGCAGGACAGTGACAGCAGTCTGTCGCTGAAGCTGCTCTTCTGTCTGGAGATGACACTGTTTAGTGGATGCAGTGAATTTTCCATAATTGATAGGAGCCTGCTGAGCGCCCGTCGCTCTGCCACAGATGTCAAACTGTCCAGCTCCGTGCCAACAATAGAGCCTGCCTTCCTCACCAGTTTGTCCAGGGGTGAGGCATCTTTCTTCTTAATGTTGCCTCCCCAGCACACCACCGCGTAGAAGAGGGTGCTCGCCACAACCGCAAATAACCACAAATAACATTCTACATAAAACAAAAATATTGTAAGACAATAGCAACAGTCATAATGTCTTGCAGTCCTGAAATACTCAACCTTAAAAACCTTAAAATGAATTGACTGTTATATATATTGTCACGCTTGGATCACAGAATTGCACAGAAACACAGGAGATTGTAGAGACAGGAACTTTATCCAAACATTTCAGACAAATGTGTCTCTTTCAGAAGTAAAAATGATCTCAGTATGCAGGTAATTCTCGATTAAAGAATAGACAAACATCATAGGGGAGCACAACGGGAGCGGGACCCCCAACAGGAATAGAGGATGTATGGGGGAGGAGGGAGAAACAAAGCAATCAGCCAAAAAGGACAGGTGCTATTCAGGCTTTTAATTATGTGTAGTGTCGTGTGAGAAGCATATCACGCGACAGAGCAGTCGCAAGTAAGCCCAGCAAGTAAGAGAGCAATGTGAAGGTAGTCTATCAGCATTTTTTAAAAGGGGTTTTTTGAGGAGTGTCCGTGTCTTCTAGGGGTCCGTTCAGCCCCCCTACTCACAATATATATTATGGCAAGCGGCTGGGGGGCGGTACCCAGCCGGGATGCCCAGAAGGACCGGAAGAGGGACTATGCCTCCTCTGGACCACGATAGGGCAGCCACCCTGGATGGCATGGGGACCACGGGAACAGAGCTTGGAAGCTCAACCCTATAGGGGCCCATGGTCACCGCTAGGGGGTGCCCAGATTCCTGAAGAGCCCTGGCCCTCAGCACTTCCACCACACTCGGAAGTGCTGGGGAAACGAAGACCAGGGACATCCGGAGTGCTTCCAGGTGTGCAGCTGGTACTTCCGCCACACCAGGAAGGGCCGGCGGAAGCTCATCAGGAGACACCTGGAGCATGTCCGGGTGGGGATAAAAGGGTCCACTTCCCTCCATTCGATGGCTGCAGTCGGGAGGAAGAAGGCAAGAGCTCGGAGGAGAGGAGTGGAGGCGGACCTGAAAAGAGAGGCATTGTTGAGGGCCTGGACTTTGGGGTGATTGGTGCTGCAGCACTGGGTTGTGTGTGGCATAATTGTAAATAATTGTGTAAATAAACGTGTTGTGGTGCATTTAACAATATATATAATGTTATATACAGTCCCTAGGGGGAAACTTGGCTGTTTTACAGAAGTTCATTAAATAAATAAACAAACATACACTATGGGCAGGTCATTGGAGCACCACAGGGAACAGTCCTGTCTCCTTTTTTCTTCTCTCTGTACACCTCAGTCTATAAATTTATAGTCTGAGGTGCACAGAGAGAAGAGAAAAGGAGTCAGGACTGTTTCTTGAGGTGCTCCATTGTTGCACTATCCAGGACACCATAGGCTCATCCACCTGTGTATCTCTGAGTTTAGTCCTTAACACGGATGTTGGATGGAACTGAAGGCACTAGAGAAACCAAAAAACATAATCCTCCCAGTGCTCCCAGCTTTGTCCACGTGAGAATAAGTCTTGTGGAGCAAAGAGATAATTGCATCTTCCACTTTAATCTTTATCCAATAGGCTGACTGCAGTGGGTCCTTGTGGTCTACCATAAGAGAACTCATATAGTCCATGACCAGCTTAAGTCTTCCTAATGTAAAAAATAAGAGTGACTTGTCTGTAGTCATTAGTTGAAGAACCGTCTTCCTTTTTTGGAATAGGGTGTGAAAGATTGAGGCACGGTCGTCCTCTTGAACCCTCAGACCAGACGTCAGACACCAGATAAAAGACCAATATGACTTTATTTTATCAATGAACAGTGCACACAGCACCCTACACTCCACAATACTCATATAAATAAACAATAATCAATCAATAAAACCAATCCTCCTCTCCCAGACGCGTTGCCACCCTTCCACCCAGCTCAGCTCGACGTCTGGGATTTCCCATAGTCCTTTTATAGTCCTTGACCCGGAAGTGTTTTGCCCTCTCTGTCCACGTGACTAGGAACACTTCCGGGTCATATAAAAACTCTTCCTCACCCCAGAGGCACGTCGTTTCTTCCTGTCATGTGATCATGACGCACCTCTGGGTTATAGGGCACATAAGAGTCTCCAAGTCCCCCTACAGCGACTCCTGTTGGCCCCCAAGGTATCCAGCAGGGCTGCGTATAAAAACTACATAGTCCATGAGGCCCTGCTGGAACTCGGGGCATGTCCACGCTGTTGGGAGAGCTCCACCTGGCGGCTTGGGGGTGAGGGCCGGAATATTTAGCCGGCCACCCACCACAAGGGACAATGCAAGATGCTTTCCATAGCAGTGGTACTTTTTGTAGCCTAATGACAGACTGAACAGGTGACAGAGGATATCATAAAGAGGGTCAGCACAGGCCTTAAGAACTCAAGGACTGAATTCATCTGGTCCTGAGACTTTTCCTGTGTGTAGCTTCCTCACTTGGTCTTCAGTTATGGAGAGCCCATACTGATGTCAGAGCTGGACTCTGAAGTGATAGCAGTTGTTGATGTAGTAGGAGTGGTGTGGGAGGACTGGTCATTGGACGAAGGTGACAATTTGAGGGAAAATCTATCATGAAAGTGTTTTGGGGCATTAGCTTTATTCATATCTCCTTTTTCCACCTGTTTTATCTTTAAACCAGAGGTTTTAACGCTAGAATTACCAGAGCCTATGAGAAAACTCGTAAATCCGGCCCACCTTAAATGCGTTTGCACCTCTCCCTCAGCATCTTTTGTCCTGTAAATGTGCCGATTAAGACAAGCAGCAAGCAGCCTGCTATTCCATCCCCCCACCATCACAGAACATGCACAATGTTCTCCCAGCTCATGCCTTGATTGATTATCTGGGAGTGAAGTGCTGGAGTTTTAGAGTGGAAATAATGGATCGTTATTTGGAACACATGCATTTCATGTGTGTTCCATTTCTACAGTAATCTGTGGAAACACATTGTTAAAACAAAATTTTTCATATTTTAGTAATAAATGTTACAAAATGTAGGCATAAACTATGGAATGTGTGAAGCCTGAAGTCCAAAGATCACATAAACACTTTTATAAAAGGTTCAAGGATGATACAACAGCTTCTGTGGTGTGGCGGTAAGATTTGCTGACTTGTAATCAAGAGTCCCCGGTTTGATCCCGACTGTCTCCTATATTTGCCATTTTCATTAGTGAGCTGCTCTTATTGTTAATATTATACAGTACACACATACATTTGGTTTGTATCTGTAACAGCCGCTGTACATTTATAGGACTTTGAAAGTTGCCATTTTTTTTCACTTTTATTCTCTCAGTCACAACCACGATGCATACTACCACCCCCATCTCAGGGTTCTGATGCTGTTACTTTTTATCTGAAACTGGGAATAACTGTAGATGTGAGTGATGTTTTGAGGCAATGGAACTGGACATTCTCTGATATGGATGGATAAAAGACATAGGTATATATGATATTTGGAATAACTCATTTTATGACCTGTATAGTACATTTCGGAAAACATTGTGGCACTGATGCAACATTATTCATATTATTCATATTCATTCACATAACATCTTGCGGTAGTAATAACTGACTGCATGTTTCACGTGTTTTTTTTTTCCCCAATCTTGCCAGTCCCCACATGTTGCTGTATGCTGTTTCTTTTGTACTCCAGGACATGCAGAGGAAAGAATAGTACAGAGAGATCAGTTCAGCACTATATGCAATCAACAGATTCAAATGTTAACAGTTTACACACACGCAAGGACTGTCCTTCCTACATTTACGACATGTGTACCTGTTGCAATGTGCACACTTCTCTCTTTGCTGTGGTTTCTATTACACACCTGAAAGAAAGAGACAATATATGTGACATTTTGAAGAAATCATTTTATGACCTGAATAGTACCAATCAGAAAACATCATCGCACTAATGCAATATTATTTGAGAACAAACAGCGTCGGATCGGGTGTGAATTTATACTGGCGCTGTTACTTAGAGTCAGATCAGGAGGGGCGTTAGAGTGTGATCATGATTGAGAGAATAAAACTGAAAACAGCTAACTAGTTATTCCCAGTTTCAGATAAAAAGTTGGGGGGGGGGGGGGGGGGGGCGGTAGTATGCATCGTGGTCGTGACTGAGAGAATAAAAGTGAAAAAAAAAAGCTAACTTTAACAAGTACTATAAATGTACACCGTCTGTTACAGACGCAAACCAAATGTATGTGTGTACTGTATAATATTAACAATAAGAGCAGCTCACTACTGAAAACAATAACAATATTCTCTAGTATGAACCTTTCTTCATTAACGCTAATGAGCCTCTATAAGCTGTAGGCAGTGCCACAGGTGTACTCAGAGCCTGCCTCCTGGGGTTTCACCTAAAGAAAACAAGTAATATATCCTTTAAGCATTTATATACGATACATAATTTGTAAATAAACAAACATAAACAAAAAATAATGTGAGACACAGACTGATTATTATATACAAGGTATGGCATATGGTCATTGGTGGAAACAGTGAGGAAGAATAATTTTAGGGTAACATAGCTTTCATCTTAAAGAAATAGCATAAAGGGTTAATACATGTCAGAAATCTTTGCAGGCACACCAGGAAACCAGATAAAGGTCAAGTGAACAACAAAATGTACTGAAAAATGACTAAGAGATGGCTGCCTGATAACTGATTTGTCCTGTTAGAGGATGTTTCTATTCTTTAATAAGATGTTAAATTTCTACCACAACAGCAATGATAATCATTTCTTTAGTTTTCAAAGCTGTATTGTACTAAGTCAAAAAAATTTCTGAAGATTTGTGTCCCAGATATGGTGTTCAGGTGCATGCAAGACTAACAGTACTAAAGTCTGTCTCTGCACCACAGCTGTTGCTACTGGCTACCTGGCTTAAATTGGTTAAAATTAGGTTGTTTTACTGTTATTTATTGTTTTGAAACTGTCTAAGAAGAAAAAACTGATTTTGTGCACTG
This sequence comes from Erpetoichthys calabaricus, assembly GCF_900747795.2. Classification (NCBI taxonomy): domain Eukaryota; kingdom Metazoa; phylum Chordata; class Cladistia; order Polypteriformes; family Polypteridae; genus Erpetoichthys; species Erpetoichthys calabaricus. Next base: position 97,437,537 of record NC_041408.2, read on the forward strand.
TCAGACCTATACATCTTGCTTAGGGTGCAAAATGTCCTAACAGCTTATCAGTCCTGGTTTAAGCGTTGTTTTTTTCAAGAATGTAGTTTAGTACAGGAATGCCAGATCTGAAAATTATCTAAAGAAAAATGACAGATTTCTGTTGTTATGAATCAAGGTTTTGTCATGTATAGAATCTGTTGTGACAGATTGGGGGCGCTATTGCTCCCTTGAACCCTCGGACCAGACGCCAGACACCAGATAAAGGTCCAATTCTTGTTTATTTTATAATAATGTGCACCAAGCGCCCTCCACTCCACAATATTCATAAACCAATACAGTAAACAATAATACATAAACAATCCTCCACTCCCAGACGCGTTGCCATCCTTCCTCCCAACTCAGCTCGTCCATCTGGGATTTCCCAGAGTCCTTTATAATCCATGACCCGGAAGTGCTTCTGATCCTTCAGTCCATGTGATTATTCAGAAGTTCCGGGTCAGGTAAAAACTCCTCATTTTTCTTCAGCCCGGAAGTACTTTATTTCTTCCGTCCTCGTGACATGGAAGTACTTCCGGGCTATACGAACAATACACATCCTTGAGCCTCCCCGCAGCATCCTCTGGTGGCCCCCCTGGTATTCAGCAGGGCTGTGAAGGAAAATGGGGCATCTCCACGCTACAGGAAGGGCTCCACCTGGCAGCTTGGGGGTATTGGCCGGGATAAGCTGCCGGCCATAGTCCACAATACTCCCCCCCCCCCAGCAAAGAACCATGGTTTGAAGTGGTTCCTCCAGGAGGAGTTTCTGGTCAGACCTTGGCTGTTTCTTGTATTGTATTCCCTGGAGAACCTAGGGAATACAATATTCACACTATTCAGCTGCTCCGGCTCGATCGATGCTTCCCCCGCCCCCTCGGTCATTGTTCCCGACTCTCTTGTAGGGCTCGCGGTGACTTGGCACCCGCTACTAATTAATCGTGGGCCCAGTTCACACTGCGTCCCTCTATGATGTACGGTACAGGTCTCACTTGCCTGTACCACCGAATTAATCATGACGGGAGACTCCCAACCAAATCGCCGTAGGTACTCTTCCACCTTTCTTAAAGGTACTTCGGCCGCTGCTCCCAGCTCCCAAACGATCTTCTTAATGCTCGTCAGGACCTGTAAGAAACTATGTACAGGCTCGAATAGTTTCTCGAGTTCCCGCACGTCCATAACATTATTTAATTCAGCCGGAGGTAGGCTCAGGTGATCACTAGCCTTACCCACCGTCTGGGAGCCAATGAGCACGCCCGCTCCTGGCACGTGCTCTGACGGGCGTCACAAGGGTGACTCGGATTTGGAGTTCTTTATCTCAGAGGACCAGGTCGCCATCTTTGGCGGACTGCGACCCGCCTGTATTAATTTGTCGGCGGAGTGATCAGTCATTTCCCGGAACCTCCTTACCTTTTTGTGGGGTGAGCGGCGCTTCGCTTGCCTCCCCCTTCCCCTTCAGAAAGTCCAAGTCAGTTTTTTCCAGGGCGCAGCCGTAAGCAGTAGGACGCGGACCTCCTCCTTCCCACAATATTTCAGGATGGGTCACGTGTCCCTCACCGGCACCCGACATGTGGAAGTCCTTTTGTTTTCCCATCAGCTCGAACGTGAGCGCACCACCATCTTCAAGAGTTTCTCCTGCCTCCCGCAGAGCCTCCAGATGACCTTCTCTGAGGTATGTGCATGGTACAAAATGAGTTATTTTAAAGATGTTATCTCGGATATCCCCGGCACATACCTCGTTGAAGTCTTCTTTATCCGGAGGCTTCTCCTGACCCGTGTGTCCGCTCCGTAGCTCATCCCGAGTGTCGGCCTTGACGAACGTAGGACCTCCACTTGGGCTGCCACTCTGCTTAAGCTTCTTCTTCCCCATGACGGCCTTGGTAAAGATGGGTTTTGGCGAATTTTCTGTGTGTCTTAACGCTGTCCTCTTGGGGTTCTCTGTCCACAGAAATTTTTTATTCAGGTCCTCTGCCAAACCAATGGCCAGAGTATCCTTCCCGGCTATGCCACTGTGACAGATTGGGGGCGCTATCGCTCCCTTGAACCCTCGGACCAGATGCCAGACACCGGATAAAAGTTCAATTCTTGTTTATTTTATAATAATGTGCACCAAGCACCCTCCACTCCACAATATTCATAAACCAATACAGTAAACAATAATCCATAAACAATCCTCCACTCCCAGACACGTTGCTACCCTTCCTCCCGACTCAGCTCATCTGTCTGGGATTTCCCAGAGTCCTTTATAGTCCATGACCTGGAAGTGCTTCTGATCCCTCAGTCCATGTGATTATTCAGTACTTCCAGGTCAGGTAAAAACTCTTCATTTTTCTTCAGCTCTGAAGTACTTTATTTCTTCCATCCTCTTGACATGGAAGTACTTCCAGGCTATCGAATAATACACATCCTTGAGCCTCCCTGCAGCGTCCTTTGGTAGCCCCCATGGTATCCAGCAGGGCTGTGAAGGAAAACTCCAAGGTCCATGATGCCCTGCTGGAATTCGGGGCATCTCCACGCTGCAGGAAGGGCTCCACCTGGCAGCTTGGGAGTATTGGCCGGGATAAGCTGCCGGCCATAGTCCATACTATTTTGTTTAATTCTGGATTATTTGATTGTTATTTTGTAATTTTGTAAAAAAATATTTACAAAAAAAGCAAACCCTTTCTTCTTCCTTTCTTCATAGTATATTCAAAAAAGGAAAATGATCAGCCCCTTTCTAACCCAGGACTTTCTCCTTTTGCTAGCATCCAACTCAATCATTTTCTTTCTCCCACAGAATTTCAGTCATGTTGGCATGTCTCATCTTGTCTTCCCTTAATAACTATTTAAACAGAAACAAAAATGGCTATAAATAGTTATGTTTTTAAATTCACAATTCAATTCCAGTGACACTCTCAGTTACAAAGAGTAGACACGGTAGAAACCATAAGTATTTTTAAAGAATCAAAAAGCTTCTAGAGCTTCTAACTACCAGATTATCAGACTAAATGGAAAGCAAGAGATACGTTAACAGAGATTATCCAGAAACCTGGACATGAAGGGAGACATGACAGCAGTGAAAATAGATTGATGATGTCATGTGACATGACTTCTGGAATGTGCCCCCTAGAAATGGTTACCTGTTTCATAGCAACCAAAGCTGAAATATAAATGAAATGTATTATTATTATTATTATTATTATTATTAAAATGGCTCCACCAATTAAAATAGCATGATGGTGTTTGGGTTTTCCAAATGAACATATAAAATAACTAATCCAAAATCAAAATAAAAGTACAAAATGAAAGTGAAACAGAATTCTATACTTTTCAAACCTAAGGAAAGAATAAATAAATCCCAGGAAAAAATAATAACGTTCACAAAAAATTCAAAAAGGTACAAAATTATAACAGTTGTGGTGTGTGACATCAATAACATGTATCTATAAAAGATGGCAGTTTGATGTTTTTGTTGACTAAGTTTGTGGATTAAAATTCAATTGAATCGTTCTTTGGTGTGCAGTTAATTAGGAAAGATCTGGATCAAATTTATAACCATATATTCTTGCCTTGTGATTTTATTTTGAAGATTGATTTCTCACTTGCTGGTTTTGACCCTTCCTTTGCCCAGTAGCTACATTTTCTGAACTTCCTAAAATTCACATTTCCTGGTCTAAGGATTAACACATTTTTCTGAATATTTATACATACACTGCCATGCTGAAGTCACAAAGTCTCACTTTGCAGTTTTTATAACACTTTCATTTCACTTACTTTAACATATTAATATGAAGAACTGACTATAAGAAATGTTTCTTATGGGCCTCCCAAATAGAGGTACTTCCCACTTGAACCCTTTCAAATAGATTAGCAATTAACAAATTGTATCAATTAAAGAAGGAAACAAAATTACATGTATTTAACAGAATACACTAAATATAAAGGCAATATAGTAAACGAGCGCTAATCTAAAAGGAATAAACATAACTGTGAAGACAAAACTGAAATTCTCAACACAAACTCTAAATAATCTAAATCATAATAGTTAAGCAATTATTTTAGAGCAACAAATAATGAAGAAATAAAAATTGAAAAGAATAAAGTGTCAGACAAGACCCTAAATGCAAATCCTAAAACCCAAAACTGAAAACCTGAAACTTCAGAAAGCAATGATAAAAAAACAACAACAAAAAACAGAAAAGGGTTTTTGTCAACCTAAAACTTTGACACAATACATCAGTATAGGACTTTGACTCCAGCTTGCCTTTATATTAGGCCTCAGGTGCCAGAAATGCTCCTTGGAAATTAGTGGTAATTGGATGCAATTGGAGAATCTGCCACATTGGGCTTAAGAAGGGGAAGGGAGAAGAAGGGACAATTTTCTAGAAAATTAAAGAAGCATTAAGGCAAGAAAATCAAAAAGGGAAAAAAGAGTCAGGACAGAGCTCCACTTCTAACCTGACACTGATGATATTAAAAATGTCCCTAGGGTTCCTTTTATAGAAAAATTGGTCACACCAACATCAGATATCAACACAGGTTACAAAATGAAGGGTAATGACACAAGGTTAGAGTTATATCACATGTAAAAAAACACAAGGGGTAGCAAGAACATGGAAACAACATGAAAAAAAAAGAATAAACTGAAAATGTTAAATGCAAAATATTACAAAAGTACAATCAGCTAGACTCAGAACATAGTCTGTCTATGCATTTTGTGAACTCAGACATACAATCTGCACTGACACTCTGTGAACCCTGGAAGAAGCTCCCTATGTGAGCACTAAAAAGAATGTAATGCTTGAAGTATGTGTGTGAACTCAGCAGAGCCTGTTCATGCAGAATTCTTGATCGGCATTAGTCATATGCGATTTATACAACCAAGGGGACAGCTCCAAAATATACCCCTCCAGCACAAATTTTAGCAATTATCTCATAACCGCACTTTTTCCTGGGCTTGTTCTTTCATTTTACCTTATGTCATGCTTTGCAGTTTCATGTCATAAGTGATCTTAGTTACTCAATTCTAGTGTCGATATACAGTACCTTATTTGCAGTTTTTATCAATTTACACAGTGAAAACATTTTATGTATTTTGGAATGCAGGGTGGAGTACGATTTTACTGCTGTGAAGAAAATCCAACCCTAGTCCATTGTGCTGTAAACTGAAATTAAACAATAAACAATGCAAAAAAGCAAAATGCATTCATAAATAAGAATGCTGGGAATGTGGCTCCATTAAGGCCTAGAGGGGAAAACCAAATGTTTGAACTGAAGAATTTTGTAAACTCTACTTCTCTCAAAAGTACAATCTACAGTATACCCTAAATGCAATTAAGTGTGATTGTTCTTAATGGTTCTGCAATAGAGAGGAATTGGGAAAGACATTAATCTAATTTTTAGTTTTACAAATAGGAGAAAAATAAATATTAAAATAGCATTCTTCTGCTGCATTTGCATTAATTTTTATCAAGCTAATACTGTTCCAAAATGTGATTGAGAATGGGAATAACTTGAGTATAATAAACTTTGTACACTATATGGACAAAGGTATTGGGACCCACCTTTTAATGATTGAATTCAGGTGTGTCAATCAGCCCCATTGCCACAGGTGTATAAAATCACACACCTAGCCATTCAGTCTCCATGTACAAACATTTGTGAAACCAAATGGGTCGTTCTGAAGAGCTCAGGGACTCCAAGCGTGGTACTGTGATGGGATGCCACCTTTGCAATAAGACGGTTTGTAAAATGTCATCCCTGCTGGATATTTCCCAGTCAGCTGTAAGTGGTATTACTGGAAAATGTAAGCATTTAGGAACAACAGCAATTCAGCCATGAAACAGAAGACCACGTAAAGTCACAGAGTAGGGTCGACAACTGCTAAGGTGCATGGTGCATAACACTCACCAACGTTCTGCGGATTCCCTAGCTCATGGGTGTCGAACTCCAGTCCTGGAGGGCCACAGTGGCTGCAGGTTTTCATTCTAACCATCTTCTTAATTAGTGACCAATTTTTGCTAATTACTTCTTTTAATTAACTTGACTCTGGCCCTTTAGTTGTTTCTTTTTCCTTAATTAGAAGCCAAACAATAATGAGACACAAAACAAGCCACCACATCACACAATATCTGAAAATAAAGAAAGGTGGTGGTCTCAGTAAGGTTGATCTCTCAACTCACCAAAACACTTTGACAATGTTCTTATACAAAACAAAAAATCAACAGTTTTGGAAATGTCTGCTGTTGCAGAATGAGAGCAGCAACAAGCCATTGAATTAAATAACGGGTTTAATTAACAGCAAGCATCGGCTTCTCATTAAGAAACTGGTTGGAGTTTGAAGCCCCAGTTTAAGCTGGTCATCTGTTGGCTCATTTTGCATCTCATTTCTGTTTGGCTGTCATTTAATGAGGAAACAAATCAATTCAGAGGACTGAATCCTTCTAACATGGCTGTTAAAATAAAGGGGAAAAAAGTGAATTAGCAGTGAAAACTGGTCACTGATTAGGAAAAGGGTTAGATTGAAAACCTGCAGCCACAGCGGCCCTCCAGGCCTGGAGTTTGACACCTGTGCCCTAGCTCAATAGCTCTGAACTGTGCGGCAGGAGCTTCAGTGGGTTTCCATGTCCAAGAATCTGCATGCAAGTCTTACATCACCCAGTCCAATGCCAAGCGTTGGATGGAGTGGTGGTAATGTGTTCTGTGGAGTGACAAATCACAGTTCTCTGTTTGGCAGTCAGATGGGAAAGTCTGGGTTACCTGCCTGACTGCATTGTGCCAAGTGTGAAGTTTGGTGGAGGAGGGATAATGGTGGAGGGCTGTTTTTCAGGTTTTGGGCAAGGCCCTTTACTCCCAGTGAAGTGCAATCTTAATGCTTCAGCATAGCAATACATTTTGGACAACGCTATACTTTGCGGATATAGTTTGGTGAAGGCCCTTTTCTATTCCAGCATGACTGGGCCCCCATGCACAAAGCAAGGTCCATGATGAGTTTGGTGTGGAATAACCTGAGTGGCATTACCCAGAGCCCTGACCTTAACCCAATTGAACACCTTTGAGATGAACTGGAATGTTACCGTTTACCCCCCCCCCCCCCCCATAGTGTGGGGGACGAATGATCTCCTCAGTTTGTCAGTGGAGCAGGACATTGACATCAGTCTGTCTCTGAAGCTGCTCTTTTGTCTGGAGATGATACTGTTCAGTGGATGCAGTGGATTCTCCATGAATGACAGGAGCCTGCTCAGCGCCCATCACTCTGCCACAGATGTCAAACTGTCCAGCTCCATGCCTACAATAGAGCCTGCCTTCCTCACCAGTTTGTCCAGGTGTGAGGCGTCCCTCTTCTTTATGCTGCCTCCCCAGCACACCACCGCGTAGAAGAGGGCGCTTGCCACAACCGTCTGATAGAACATCTGCAGCATCTTATTGCAGATGTTGAAAGACGCCAGTCTTCTGAGGAAGTATAGTTGACTCTGTCCTCTCTTGTACAGAGCATTAGTATTGGCAGTCCAGTCCAATTTATCATCCAGTTGCACTCCCAGGTATTTATAGGCCTGCACTCTCTGCACAGTCACCTCTGATAATCACAGGGTCCGTGAGGGGCCTGGGCCTCCTAAAATCCACCATCAGCTCTTTGGTTTTGCTGGTGTTCAGTTGTAAGTGGTTTTGAGTCGCACCATTTAATAAAGTCCTTGATGAGGTTCCTATACTCCTCCTCCTGCCCACTCCTGATGCAGCCCACGATAGCAGTGTCGTCAGCGAACTTTTGCACGTGGCAGGACTCCGAGTTGTATTGGAAGTCCAATGTATATAGGCTGAACAGGACAGGAGAAAGTACAGTCCCTTGTGGCGCTCCTGTGCTGCTGACCACAATGTCTGACCTACAGTTCTCGAGACGCACATACTGAGGTCTGTCTTTAAGACAGTTCACGATCCATGCCACCAGGTATGAATCTACTCCCATCTCTGTCAGCTTGTCCCTAAGGAACAGAGGTTGGATGGTGTTGAAGGCGCTAGAGAAGTCCAGAAACACAATTCTTACTGCACCACTGCCTCTGTTCAAGTGGGAGAGGGATTGGTGTTGCATGTAGATGATGGCATCCTCCGCTCCCACCTTCTCCTGGTATGCGAACTGCCGAGGGCGTGGTTGACCTGTGGCCTCAGGTGGTGAAGCAGCAGCCGCTCCATGGTCTTCATCACATGCGATGTTTTCCTATTATTTTGTGCCATTTAAACAAGATTGCTAAGGGGGTTCCCCAAATCTTGAACCCATGTCTCACCATTCTGTGCAATATATATATATATATATATATATATATATATATATATATATATATATATATATATATACCATGACTCCGATTCATCTAGCCACAGAAACACTATTAATGAGACTGAATACTGACCCCACTATAGAGACAAGAACTAAGCTATCCACTGAAGACTTAATGCACCTAATATCACTTTGCCAAAAAACTCACTTTCGGTTCAATGGCAAATACTACATTCAAAAAGAAGGCATGCCAATGGGATCACCGCTATCAGGACTCCTAGCGGAACTGGTAATGCAGCGATTCGAAAATGTGACTCTATCCCATTTCACACCCAAAATTTGGATACGCTACGTAGACGACACATTCGTCATATTAAAAAATGACCAGCTAAACGAGTTCTACAACCATATCAACACAACATTCCCTGCAATCCAATTCACCGACACATCAGCTAACTGGATATCTCCATTGAAAGAAATAACGACGCCATCCTGACCACGAGTGTTTACCGTACGGAATGCTATGCAGACAAGATATTACACTCTGCCAGTAACCACCCATTGTCTCATAAATGGAGCTGTGTTAAAATTTTATTCAGAAGAGTCCACACCCATTGTAATACGAAGGAAACAAAAATGAACGAAAGACGCTATCTTTTCCACCTTTTCACTTCAAACGGATACTCAAAGACATTCATTAAATAATGCCTACACAGACGACGCCAAAAAACTCAGCAAACAATTGACTTGAACTAGACCCCCCCATCCCACTTGGTACACACTCCCTTATCAACACGGTGTGTCTGAAGGCACAGCACGCATCCTGTCCAAATCAGGCATCAGAACTGCACACAAACCTGTGAACAATCTGCGCACTGTCCTTTTCAACGCTAAAAACAAGAAGAAATCGACAGCAGAAACATGAAACGCAGTTTATAGTATTCCATGCAGTTCTTGCCCAGCGGTATACATAGGACAAATATCAAAAATAATTGCAACTCACATACAGGAACATCGCAACGCCGTTAGAAGGAAGGACACACAATCACAGATCTATACACATACAAAATCAACAGGACAATGTACAAGTAAGATTTAAGGCCAGTACTAACAGTGCCAGAGAACTGGCTGAATCTTGGCTATCAGACAAAAACGCCATTAACAGACATTTGGACATAAACCCAGCATATGCAAACTTAAGTAGAACATGTTCATAAAACATAAAATGTTATGACCTGTACATACCCACCCCCCCCCCCCCCCCCCGAACGAATTGAGCTATATATTGCCTTTGATTCTTGTAAGTCTAAGCATTATCCTCTGATGAAGGCTCCTGGCAGGGGCTGAAAGCTCAGGAATAAAAACTACTTTATGATACATGATTCATTTTTCTCCCTTTGTGGATCTCCAGCTGCTAATATGCAAACCGTATCACAGACCTTCGCTTCCATATATATATATATATATATATATATATATACAGACACACAATGAATAAAGTTCAGAAAATTCCAAAAAATTAATGTAAACACAATAGAAAAGGCATGTCTAGTGTCCACTGCTGTATAGATTTAGTACACATCCCTTGTGTGATATGTTTTGAGACAGTCACCAACTTACAGCCCAATGTTGCAATCAGGACAGTAGAAGTGTGTTTCTTTCTGCAATTTTCTTATATTTTTTCTGTTGCTTGCACACAAAGGGTGGAATGCCAGTGCCTGATCTGCATGATCAACATATTCGTTGTGTTATTGCAGGCTACCACAGCAGAAAGCTTAGTGACTTTTATATTTCCCTGGACACGAAGATTGACAGGTGCCATGCTGTAAACAGTGCATAGGGGTCTAATTTCTTGTTTGTCCTTGCACTCATTAGTAATTATATTTTGCCTTTTTGTCACGCAGCTACTGTCAAACCCCCACTGAAGCTTAATGCAACCAAATTCAATGGACATATCATTGCGGTTTGGTCATACAGTGTCATATCATGCGTCAGTTTTACTTTCTGTGGAAACTTTTAAGTGACCAAATCACATTGTCATCACTATTGCTCATTTTGAGCAATTGTTCAGTTTTAATTCATTATATAACTGCATATATGGCTTTTTGTTTGCCATTGTGTTTTAAGTAGGAGGCTCCACCCACTCATAAATATTGATGAGTTACCTTAGAGTGGAAAAAAACTTGGAACTATTCATGATTTTTTGCAGCATAATAATAATACATTTTATTTGTATAATTCCTTTCCCATGCTCGTGATGCTATTTGAACCACTAAGATGACAGTAGAATACTGTCCCAAGCATTATTCCAGCTTAAAAATATAATGTGGATTATTACACATCACCCCCAGTCTGACTTGTGGTTAACTGTAAAGCCCGAGTTATGCTTACAGTTAATGCCAAGGAGGTTAACACAACTTCATACATATAGTGCAAACTATATACTGATGGAAAAATACAGTGCAGCACTTTCAGGAATAAGAAAAGTCTAGTGATATATGGTGTACTTTCAAAAAAAACTGTCAGTTTGTTTTAGCCTTCTGTCTGACAATAAAGTTTGTGCAGTGAGGCGTTGAAACTTCACCCAATGCAGCGTTTTTCAACCTTTAAGTATTCGTGACCCGAGTTTTCATAACAGTTTTAATCGCGCCCCCCTAACGTTTTTTTGAAATTCTAATAAAATTTATTCCTATATTTTTTGCTGCCGATACACTGCTACAAGTTTAAAATTTTCCTATGAATAGCGAAATTACACCACATATGGCAACATTCGCGCCCCCTAATACCAAAGTTTGAGAACCGTTGACCCAATGTCCAAGTGGAATAATGAGTGATCAGGTCACCTTTATAAGCCATTACATGAAAGCTTAGGTCAGAGAAAGACAAAGACCACACTTGGTCAGCCATCTGTGCATTCCATAAAGCCTTGAATGTTACCAGTAGCAGGTAGAGGGCCACTGGTATAGTGCAGGGAGGCATGCCACTTATGAACATTGTCAGACCCTATGCATTAATCTGTTCTCATGTGTCCAAACAGAGAGGCATAATAGAAGATATGGTCACTTTTAAGTGATCTTATTGAAGAAGACCAGTCAAATCAGATTGATTTGAGATCATTTCACACACACATTCTTGGACCCGAACCGTCAATAGTCTTTACTGAAACGAGCTGGGCAAACAAGGACACAAATCCAGCCAAGAGGTAGGTACAAAAAAATGCTCAGTGCTTTTATTTAAAATCCCAAACAAACAGTGCTTCAATAGTGTTCAAATACTTCAATTAATAAATAATCTGTAAAATACGTCCCCATGGAGGTTAAAAGGTTCAATAAATAATCCATAAAATCAAGGTTAAAATCAGGAAACTGTCTTTTAAAACTCACCTAAGCCCAGGTGCATCCTTCTCTGCTTTACATGCACAGGACCTTGCAGCAGAGGAGACACCAAACCTATAGGCACAGCCAGGCTCAGGTTCGGTGCTCTCCCATGGGCCCCTAGTAGGGTGCTGTGCTAAGCCTCACTCCTCCCATTCTCGCTGCCACCCCTCAGCCTTATGCAAGAGCGAGCGATGGACTGCTCCGGCTACCCCAACAAATGCTCAGCCAAATGGCCATCTTCTGCCATGAAGCGTCGGCCCTATGCTCCTCAGAGGGGCTCTCCTCCAGACTGCCTGCCTCCATCCCCTCTTATGCTGGCGTCTCCTCATCCTTCTTTCATTCACCCTTCTTGTCCTTTAACCTCTGTCTCTCATTGCCCTCCCTCTCTCTTCTCTTTCTGTTTTGATGTTCTTTCCATTCTTTCCCCCTCTGCCGTGCAGGCTCCTCTTATATTGGCTTGGCTAACTAGGTGTAGGTGTGACACGCCACTCCCTCTGAGGTAAGAATGAGGCATCTGACTGATGCTCACATTCTTACATGTATGTGTGATCAACCAAGCACCCAATCATTCCCGCAACAAAGTGCGATCGCTCACACCCACATTTCCAGGGTCACAATTGTTTGTTTGAAATCACACTTTGCCACAGCCCCTGTGCTAAAACTGAAAACAGAGACAATGCAGAGACAGTGACAGGACAGTGAGGGACAGGCTCCATGCTCCCGGCCTTAGATTAAGAAAACATGTCAGAAACCCTCTTGATTCTACACCCTACAGCAAGACAATACCGGGCCTTACACAGCTGCTTTGGTCACAGATGTACAAACAAGCTTAGTATATTAGACAAATTGCATATTCAGGGTCTTTTTTAAAAACACATTCTCTTTTGAGCCCTCTTAGCTAAAAGGTATTTAAGCTGGGTAGCTCATTTACTTTTAGTCTTTAAAACCACAGTAGCATTTTCTTTTTTTCTAATCTCCAAATAGTTTACTTTTTGTTGAATATTTCCTGTCATCATTTGCACCTACAATTTATACTGCACAGGTTATACATTCGGACATTTTTTCCGATTTTTATTATTATTAATTTTTCATATCAGTATATATATTAATATTTAACAATTCTTGATAAAGTTATTTATCATTTTTTAAGAACTCATCCCAGTAAAGTGAACAGCCTATTAGTCACTATGAAAGGTAAAAGTTGAACTATATATCATTATGGTCAGTGTTAACAGATTTAAAAAAATCTGTCATGATTAATTTCACACATTTTAAATAACATTTAAAAAAATGCCCTCATACTTCTTAAGTCACTAAGACTTTCTATTAAAAATAATTCAATTAAAACAGAAATATGACTTTCAAATAAATGAGAACTGAAATGATTGCTTTTCAGTATATAATGTACTTTGTTGTATATGCACTTAGGTGAAACAGGAGCAAAGCAAACAGGATGATGATTTACTATCAATTAATCGTCCTCGTTTCATTATTGAAGGAGGCAGCACTTTTAGGCAATTCTTTAAGTACACTATGCCTTCAACCGCTAAGAGATTAAAGGCTCATACTATAGAAAGTCAGACTTTGTTAATGTAATCGAGCAATTAAACATTATAACTTTATCGATTAATCCTGATTTATGACTTAAATCAAACACTTCTTCAAAAGGACACACATCTGACAAGGTCACTTCTAACTTTTAAGTCAGGTAAAATTGATTTAATTTCTTTCAAATATTAAAAAGATAGCATTTATAGTACCTTTTAAAAGTATTCTCCACTTGGAAGTTTTCACATTTTTTTGTTGTACAACACCGACTCATAGTGGATGTTGTTTGGTGTTTTTGACGCTTACCAACAGAAAAAGATCCTTTAATATCAAAGTGAAAACAGATCTCTGTAAAGTGATCTACATTCATGACAAATATAAAAGACAAAACAATTAATTGCATAAGTATTCACCAGTATTGCATAAGTATTCAAATATGACACGCCTCAGTCATCACTGGTGCACCCAATTGGTTTTACAAGTCACATAATTAGTTCATTTGAGACCACCTGTCTGCAGTCGAGGGGTTTTACTTAAGTATAGCAAATGCATGCGAATGAATATGAATAATATGAATAATGTTGCATCAGTGCCACCGTGTTTTCTGAAATGTACTATACAGGTCATCAAATGAGTTATTCCAAATATCATACATACCTATGTCTCTGTTTTTTGTCAGTGCGGCTTTGACATCATGGACCATAAGGTGCATACTAATTCAGCGTAAGCCGGAACACTCAATAAAACTGAATAAAAAAAAAAATTCAAGTGACGGTGAGAAACAAAGAAGGCAGATTCACCAGCGTTTGTGTGTCAGCTTTTATCCCTCCACATCAGAGAATTTCCAGTTCCATTGTCTCAAAACACCACTCACATCTACAGTTATTCCCAGTTCAGATAAAAAGTAACCGCATCAGATCTGGGCCGGGGGCTGCGGGTTGTATTGTGATCGTGACTGAGAGAATAAAAGTGAAAAAAAACACTAACTTTTACAAGTGCTATAAATTTACGCCGGCTGTTACACACACAAATCAAATGTATATTTTTATTGTATAATATTAACAATAAAAGTAGCTCACTATTCGAAACAGTAAATTTCCGGGCGAGATGGTTTCGAACTCACGACCTCTGGATTTTAAGTCGGCAGATCTAACCGCTGCACCACAGAAGCTGTTGTATTGTACTTGAACCTTTTGTGAAAGTGTTTATTTTGATATTTGGCCATCAGCCTTCACACATTATACAGTTCATGTCTACATTTTGTTATTTATTACTAAACGTGAAAAACGTTTTTGTTTTAATGATGTGTTTACACAGATTGTTGTAGACACAAAACACATATCAAATTATTTCCCCTTACAATTCTGGGTAGCTCATTTCCAGATAATCAATCAAGGCAGGAACTGGGAGAACTTCTTGCCTGTTCTGAGGCGGTGGGGGGATGGTATAGCAGGCTGCTTGCTGCTTGGGCTTATCAACACATTTACAAGACAAAGGGGGTGACGGAGAGGTGCAAAGGGATTTAAGGTGGGTCGGATTTATGAGTTTTTCCGTTGGCTCTGGTAATTCTAGTGCAAAATACAGAGAAATCCTGGAGGAATACCTGATGCAGTTTGCAAGAAACCTCTGCTTTCAGAGAAAATTTGTCTTCTAGCAGTGCAACACACCTGAGAATGAAGCCAGCGCTAATCAGGAACGGCTTATACCCAAAAAGTGTTAATGTCTTGGAGTTGCTGAGTTGAGTCCAAGGGCCTCACTTATAAAACTTCGCATGGATTCAATTGTTAAAATATATGCACACCAAAAAACAGGAAAATGGTATGGAAGACCATAAAAATACATATGTGAAAAAAAAATCTGATTAAGAAAATGTGGCATACACATATTTCTATACTATTTACCATTTATAAGTCACAATCACCATGTAAATGTGCATACCTGAACACATTATGAAATGAAATCAAATGTGAATAACTGGCTGTGCAAAAATTTGGGCACCCTTGTAATTTTGCTGATTTGAATGCATGTAACTGCTCAATACTGATTACTTGCAACACCAAATTGGTTGGATTAGCTCATTAAGCATTGAACTTTGTAGATAGGTGTGTCCAATCATGAGAAAAGGTATTTAAGGTGGTCAATTGCAAGTTGTGCTTCCCTTTGACTCTCCTCTGAAGAGTGACAGCATGGGATCCTCAAAGCAACTCTCAAAAGATCTGAAAACAAAGATTGTTCAGTATCATGGTTTAGGGGAAGGCTACAAAAAGCTATCTCAGAGGTTTAAACTGTCAGTTTCAACTGTAAGGAATGTAATCAGGAAATGGAAGGCCACAGACACAGATGCTGTTAAACCCAGCAGGTCTGGCAGGCCAAGAAAAATACAGGAGTGGCATATGCGCAGGATTGTAAGAATGGTTACAGACAACCCACAGATCACCTCCAAAGACCTGCAAGAACATCTTGCTGCAGATGGTGTATCTGTACATCGTTCTACAATTCAGTGCAATTTGCACAAAGAACATCTGTATGACAGGGTGATGAGAAAGAAACCCTTTCTGCACTCACACCACAAACAGAGTTGCTTATTTTATGCAGATGCTCATTTAGACAAGCCTGATTCATTTTGGAACAAAGTGCTTTGGACTGATGAGACAACAATTGAGTTATTTGGTCATAACAAAAAGTGCTTTGTATGGCGGAAGAAGAACACCACATTCCAAGCAAAACACCTGCTACCTACTGTCAAATTTGGTGGAGGTTCATCGTGCTGTGGGGCTGTGTGGCTAGTTCAGGGACTGGGGCCCTTGTTAAAGTCGAGGGTCAGATGAATTCAACCCAATATCAACAAGTTCTTCAAGATAATGTTCAAGCATCAGTCACAAAGCTGAAGTTACGCAGGGGTTGGATATTCCAACGACCCAAAACACAGTTTGAAATCTGCAAAGGCATTCATGCAGAGGAGAAGTACAATGTTCTGGAATGGCCGTCACAGCCCCCTGACTTGAATAACGTTGGGATGATTTGAAGCAGGCTCTGCATGCTCAACAGCCATCAAATTTAACTGAACTGGAAAGATTTTGTATGGAAGAATAGTCAAAAATAACTCCATCCAGAATGCAGACACTCATCAAAGGCTGTAGGAGGCGTTTAGAGGCTGTTTTATTTGCAAAAGGAGGCTCAACTAAGTATTGATGTAATATCTCTGTCTAATTTTGATATGATGCATATTGTATATTTTCTGTTAATCCAATAAACTTAATGTCACTGCTGAAATACTACTGTTTCCATAAGGCATGTCATATATTAAAAGGAAGTTGCTACTTTGAAAGCTCAGCCAATGATACACACAAATCCAAAGAATTAAGAGGGTTTCCCAAACTTTTTCATATGACTGTATGAAGTTACAGCATCAGTGTATTTGTGTATATTGGAGGTGGCAGTTTTGAAGGCACTCCATTCTGTACAGGCAAAGCAGTCCTGGAGCTCCTTTATTGCCATGTTGGTCCACTTTCTAATTGTTCTTATTTTACTGACGTTACAGTTTTCAGCTTTTGATATTAAGCAAAAATAAGGTGAATCATAGAATGGTAAGAATTACCAAGGTGGGCACTGGAGAAGGCATGATAAGTATCCTTAATAGCTGCATAGCAGTGATCAAGAATATGTTCATCTCTGGTAGGGCTTTTTATTTGCTGTTGATATTTAGGAAGGACAATGGTTAAAACTGACATGATTAAAATCAATCAAAATAATGATTTGCAAGTCCTAGAAGTTTTTTTTCTATTTCAGTGATTACATCTGCGAGTCGACTGTTCACTTCATGAGTATTATTACAAGAACAAATGTAAACATCGGCTAGAATTACTGAGGAAAACTCAAGTGGTAAATAAACAGCCTACAGTTAATGACAAGCGCTTCTAGGTCATTCCAGTGTGTGTTCAGACCAAAGTGTGTATGTTTATTTATTTATCAATTTATGTATTTATTTATTTAAAGAGCTTTTGTAAAAAGCCAAATTTCCCCTTGGGGACAAATAAAGTTCTGTCTGTCTGTCTATGTATCCTGCCAGTATTCTTTCAATTACTGCGTGGTAGAAGGACTTCAAAACTCTTTTTGACACTCTGGATTTCTTCCTTGTCTGAGGTGATAAAGGTGCTGCCTTGTCCTTCTCACCAAATAATAATAATAATTCATTACATTTATATAGCGCTTTTCTCAGTACTCAAAGCGCTATCCACACAGGGAGGAACCGGGAAGCGAACCCACAATCTTCCACAGTCTCCTTACTGCAAAGCAGCAGCACTACCACCAGGATCTCTGCATTTGTGGACCATGTTAAGTCACTCTTGATGTTGATTTCCAAGTATTTGAGTTATATTAGACTTACCAACCAGCTTCTCTATTGGATTGTTTTTCCTTTAAATTATTACGTTTTTTTAAGGTCTACACAATTCAGAAGTGAACATGTCTCTTCTTTTTAACAAAACTGTTTAATTATGTGAATACAAAATGAACATTTTGCCCTTCATTTGTTTCAGAGAATATTTTACAACTAACAAAAAGAAAAAGAAAATAAATTTGCCAGTATATTTTGCCGTATACTGATATGCAGCTGACAGAGTCAATCAGACTGTAACTCTGTGTACTTGTAGTGAATTTTGACAGGAGCTGACTGGCAGCTGTTTAACACACACTCAAACACTCTTTCAAATGTTCGAGCCCTAGGTGGGCTTTTCTTTCACACACAAATACATAATTCAAATTGAAACTGAAATTGTAAACTGACTGAAAATTAAGTGAAAGATGTATTGCCTGCTGTGAGGTGCATTCTTCACTGAAACTATTACTACTGAGTCTACTTTTTTACTTTCACATTTTTTATTGTCTGTTAATGATGCAGAAGAAGAAATATATTTTAATAATCATCCAGATGGCAACTACATTAAAAAACGTCAAGCATGTTTAAAAAAATATATAAATCACATAATGTGCTGGTGAAATATTAGTTGTTAAAATAAGAAATCAGGCAAGAAGTAAATTAACATATAATAATATTTGACAGTTAAAAAATTATATGATACAGATGTAACTCTGGAAGAATTGAAAGTGACCACTTAAGTAGTCTCCAGGTGGAGCTTAAAATGGCCTACTGGTTGATATGGTCATAAGCTTAGGGTTAGGAGAAAGTTAGCTGGCAAGAACTGGACTAGAAGAAAGGAGACCGACCAGAATCTTCTTAAGAAAGGTAAGAGGAGAGACATGTTTAAAGGTTGGCAAATTCATGAGGCACCCCACCGGACACACAAGGTTGAAAGCCAAAACCAGTGTGGACAACAAGGCTTGTTGTTTTCCTGTTTATTTTGATGATTCATTCCTTCTTGACTGTATGTGTTTTTATTTTGTCAATAAAAAACACAGTTTTAAATAGTTTGGTCCACTTGGTGTTCATTGCTTGAATGTCCTCCACTTCACCCACTATATACAATGCAGCTGTTCAGGGGGCAGAATCTGAGACGTTTCATGGTGATTATGATCACATAGTAAATTGATGCGTAAACAGTTCAGAACTAACATGTAGAGCAGGCATGAGCAATGGCGGTCCTGGGGGGCTGCAGTGGCAGCAGGTTTTTATTTCAACTCAGTTGCTTAATTAGAAATCAATCTTTGCCAGTAATAGAAGTTACTTAATTTCATGGGTTGTTAGTGTTTTAACTATGTAGTGTTAAGTCATTTTTTATATTGGTGATTTTTTCATTTCCAAGGATATTGTTGTGACAATGCGGGTCCCCTCCAGACTCCCCCTTCACATATGGGAGCCTCTAGAACCCAACACCATTGATAGTTATGACCGAGATGAGCTGACAAATGGGGACAAATCTCACATGGGGCAAGGGGATGGTGCTAAAGGCCAAGGTGCTTTTATTAAAAATCAAATCCAAACAAAACAAAAATTGTCAACGGTGCAGTGTTCCAAATGTCCATAAATAAATCCATAAAAAACAAGTGGAAATTGGGGGATAAAACCCATAATAAATACATCCATTAAAATCAGAGGTTAAAATACAGTCATTAACTCCTCACCATCTCAGTCCACCTCCTTCTTCATCTACCCGGCTCACCCATCACTTGCGTAGCCAGCAGAGACTCAGCAGCCACGAACTTCATTCTTCCAATCCCCATCTTGGCTGCCTCAAACCGTGCAGCCAGATCATCTGAGGTCAGCTCTCCTCCCGTCTTCCTTCATGCACCCGCAGTTGTTCCTTGGATCCATAGGAAGGTCATCCGCCACACTTGCCCCACTCAACAAATATTCAGTGGGGCGAACCAGCCCCTAAAGCTCCACAGCCTACGGTCCTTTGGAAGGTCCCAGCTCGTGCTGCATTCTCCTTCCAGGTGGCCCGATCATCCTCCCAAGACTGTTCTTCATATCTTAACCTCAGTTCTCTCTTGATCTTTCAATTTCTCTCACCGATCTTCCATCCCCATTCCCCCTGTGCTGGCCCATACTTATATGGCTCTGTGGGAGCAGCGCTTTAATCACACACCGCAGGAAGTTGATGAAGCAATTGAGAACAATTGCACCCGCGGTGCGACATGTCCCAATTACCTCATTAATTCCCCGCGGTCTTGCAATCGTGCCCACGAAGACTGACATGGCTCTCTGGATTTATTTAAAACTGGCCATTTTTTTTGAAACTGTGGACTCGGTATACCACAATCGTCTAAATCAGGGGTAGGCAACGTCGGTCCTGGAGTGCCACAGTATGTGCAGGTTTTTGTTCCAACCCAGTTCCTTAACGAGAACTCAATTATTACTGATGAAGCACATATTGCTTAAGTGACATTTTAATGCTTCATTTTAGTGGTCTCGCTTGTTAAGGTTCTCCAACCTTAATTGCTTATTTCAATCTTAAACTACTGCATTCAGTGTTTTAATTGCTCCTTATTAGCAATAAGATGTAAAACAGGGGTAGGCAACGTCGGTCCTGGTGAGCCGCAGTGGCTACAGGTTTTCATTCAACCCAATTGCTTAATTAGAAACCAATCATT
The DNA here is from genome assembly GCF_900747795.2 of Erpetoichthys calabaricus. NCBI lineage: Eukaryota > Metazoa > Chordata > Cladistia > Polypteriformes > Polypteridae > Erpetoichthys > Erpetoichthys calabaricus. The sequence continues at coordinate 97,457,778 of NC_041408.2, forward strand.
GCCAATCTCAGACCTTATTTAATTTTATGGCTTGTTAGTCTGTGCAATGAAAGGCTTTTAAATCGTAGATTTTTTTCCTTTCCAAGGATATCATCCAAATGATTTGAAGCCTAAAACAGATCATTTTCAGTCTGTCACATTTTTCTATTAAGTGTTTTATTAAATCAAACCGTGCATGATGAACACACACAGATGTAATTGGAAAAAAGCTAGCTGGAGAACTGCTGGCTGCTTTGTCTTTTACATCTTATTGCTAATAAGGAGCAATTAAAACACTGAATGCAGCAGTTTAAGATTGAAAAAAGCAATTAAGGTTGGAGAACCTTAACAAGCGAGACCACTAAAATGAAGCATTAAAATGTCACTTAAGCAATATGTGCTTCATCAGCAATAATTGAGTTCTCGTTAAGGAACTGGGTTGGAACAAAAACCTGCACATACTGTGGCACTCCAGGACCGACATTGCCTACCCCTGGTCTAAATGATTTGATGTTTAAAATAGATGAGTAATTCTCAGTTCTTCACTTTTTTCTCTTCACTTTCCTTTTAAATATTTTAATAAGCCAGATAGTTCACAATGAATACACACAGGTATAAATGGAAACAACTTAGGTGGAGAACTTCTGGCTCCTTTGTTTTTCACCTATTCTTACTAATATGGAGCAATTAAAAGCAATGAATGCAGATATTTAAGACTAAAATAACCAATTAGGGGTGAGAAATCTTAACAAGTGAGACAACTAAGATAACTAAGATAAAGCAGAAAAATGTTGCTTGAGCAATAAGTGCTTCATCGTCAATAAATAAACTTATCATTAGGCAATTAGGTTGGAACAAAAACCTGCAGTCACTGCGGCCCTTTATGACCGACACTGCTCACCCCTAATGTAGATGTCTCATTAAATTTGCCAGAAAAAACTTTAAATATGGAAATGTCAAATTAATGCCTACGATAGACTGGCATCATTGTCAGTGCTGTTTTCTGCCTTGTGCCCAGTGACTTTGGCCCCCTGCAACCCTGAATTGGATCAAATTAATTTAGAATGTTGTGTCATGCTAAATAGTTGACTTGAAGTGCTGAGGTTTTGCCACATGATACTTCAGAGGGTAGCACACAGATTTCTGCTGTCCTTTGTGGTCCATCTTTTCAGAAAAACAAAATATACTATAGAAGAAATTTTAAAAGGCTTGATGCAGGATCACCTGCAATGTGAAGTCTTGCATCTCATGAAGCTTCACAAAAGGTAACTATAGTCCCTTTAAAATAAATTTCATACAGAAAAATACTTCTTATGATAACACTTTATTATTATTTTCATTCTGCTTACTCTGGTGAGGGTTACAGTGGCCGACCAGGCCACCTTATTTCTCTTCAACTTCCTCCAGCTCCTTCTGGGTAATTCACACACATTCCCAGGCCAGCTGAGAGATCCTTCAAGTGTGTTTGGGGCCTACACCTGGATCTTTTACCAGTGAGCTGTGAGCTTCATGCCAAAACTATCTCATCTGGCTCTCTTAATTCAGAGAAGCACAATTCTACTGCAGTGTACTCCTCACCCTAACACAGACAGTAAGCCCAGCGATCCTACAAAGGAATCGGTAACTCTCAACTCCATTTTTATTTTTTTATTACTACACAGTTCTTGATGCTATAGGTGAGGATGAGGATGTAGACCAACTGGTAAACTGAAAGCTTAGTCTGAGGATTTAGCTCCATGTTCACTACTCCAGTCAGGTACAATGTCTGCAAAAGTGCAGCCACTGTACCAATTTGTTGGGCATGCTTGTTGTCCCATTAGATAGATAGATAGATAGATAGATAGATAGATAGATAGATAGATAGATAGATAGATAGATAGATAGATAGATAGATAGATAGATAGATAGATAGATAGATAGATAGATAGATAGATAGATACTTTATTATGGGGAGTCATACCATTTAATGGACTCTGAAGGTCAACTAAGAACAACTGTGTGCCTCATTCAGTGAAAGGAGGCATTTAAGTTGATCATTTTTATCAGAATTATATATATAATTATTATAAATAAGGACCTTAATGTCAGTAATGAAAATTATTGGACTCACAGGATACATTTGTGTAGGTTTATTAAAACAAATCGTATTTAATTGATTAACAGAAGTCAGGATGATGGAATAATTGTCCCTGTTACTTTTTATCCTTGATATTTCAATCCTCTGACCTGCACTCATTAAATAAGTCTGATAGATTTCACTGTTGGGACCTTATCATTTAACTGTTCATTTTACAGTTTTACCCTTTTTTTGGCTAAGATTCAGATTTTCAAACCAAGCTAGCACACCATAAGTTAACATGACATAGTACCGTTTTTTTTTTAAGAATTCAAATTAAGCTTCCAGAAATAGAATAGACACCACGGCATAGTCCCTTTCTGCAGACAGCTTCTGCATTTTGATTAAAAGTTGTTGCGTCTATTCTTATCCCAAGACACATTTCACTTTAAACTGACTCTACTATCTGGTCTTGAAGGTGAATGGCTTTTCTTCTAAAATATCAGTTGTTTAGTTTTTGTATCATTAAATTGTAGAAAAGAGTACAATACCAGTTAACATATTCCTCCACTACTGCACCATGACTCATTTATTAAAAGACAAGCCAGGAACAGGACCTAAGAAGCCAAAAAAAGAGCAAGTGACCAGAATCAAATAGTAAAACAAAAAACCAAGGTGAGTTTCAAAAGAGGGTCATAATCAATATATAAAATCCTAACACTAAGCCCAACTTTTGTTATGAAGAACAATCATTCCATTGAGGGATAAAGTAAAATGTGTCATATTGTATCTTCCATTATGTCATCAATATGAACAATTGCAGCAATGTGACCGTCTGTGCTGTAGTGTAAATAAAGAAAACTAAGACATTAACAAAATTGTAAGGGCCATTTGCTAGTTATTTAAGCTGTATTAAATGATTGCCTAAATATCAGTGTATAGTCTATGGCAGGTTCTTATAACACCCACAAGTTGAATTGAATTGGTATATTCTAACTACTTTTATGCTCCTCTAGACTATAGAATAGTCTCAGTTAGTGACCTGCCTTGTCGTATGTAAGGCATGGAGTGTACACGGTTTTAAACTGTGCCTTATGTGCTCAATAGTATGAAAGTGAACATGCTCTATTAAATGTGCAGTGCCATACGTTAGAACAGGGGTCTCCAACCTATTTTCCCCTGAGAGCTACTTTTATAAAATGAAAATGGCCAAGAGCGACTCATTTTTTCTAACGTTTATTCTCATAATTTATTTCAATCCAAACAAACTGAATAAGCTTGTTTTGCCTGAACATTTACAAAATGTTGGTGTCTAAACCTCACATTTTGCATTAAAACATCACAAAAAATATTTAGTTCACCTGCAAGTGCATTTTGTATGTCTGTATTCATTTTCTCACACTATTGAATTAAAACATGAATGCTGTCAAAACAAAACAATGCAATTCCAAATACACAGATATGACTTATTCATTTGTCATTTTGTTACATGTCACCGTTTCACTTCACAAGAGTATTCACAGGTCCAGTTGCATGTGTGATGTGTTTTTTAGTTAGTCAAATGACTGGCATACATGGAGTCAACAAGAGAGGTGTATAGTGGAGTGTAGCCACTTTGGTTCACTCTTATGGAGTCATTTAAATATTCATTTGTCAATCTTGTTCTGAACTTTGATTTCATGACATTCATGTCTGTCTGTATATCTTTCTGGTTTTCACAAGAGAACTACTTAACGGATTTAGATTTGTTTTTTTTCTATAATTTGCTTGAACATTCCAGTTGATTTTGCGACTTCTCTCATTTCGCTATGAATCATAGTTCGCTTGTGGTACTAATTTATATGTGTGAAACTGAGATCCACGCAACAGACTGGGGAGGGGGGGCCTTCCTCACTCACTCGCCAGCTTTGGGGCATGTTCCTTAACTCCACCTAGCTAGCGAATGAGAGAACCATTGAATTCAACTTTGTCTGATATTTAAAATAAAGTGTTACTTAGGTCTTGATGAGTTTGTGTCCGGATATTCTCTTAACACTAGAATTACCACAGCCTACGAAAAAACTTGTATATCCGGCCCACCTTAAATCCATTCGCACCTCTCCCTCAGCATCTTTTGTCCTGTAAATGTGCCGATTAAGACAAGCAGCAAGCAGCCTGCTATTCCATCCCCCACCGCCGCAGAATGTGCACAAACTTCTGCCTTGATTGATTATCTGGGAGTCAAGTGCTGGAGTTTTAGAGTGAAAATAATAGATCGTTATTTGGAACACATACATTTCATGTGTGTTCCGTTTCTACAATAATCTGTGTAAACACATTGTTAAAACAGAAATGTTATTCATATTTTAGTAGTAAATGACAAAATGTTAGCATAAACTATATAATGTGTGAAGCCTGAAGTCCAAAGATCAAATGAACACTTTCACAAAAGGTTCAAGGAATATACAATGGCGTAGTGGTAAGATTTGCTGACTTGTATTCAAGAGTCCCTGGTTCGATCCCCACTGCCTCCTGTATTTGCTGTTTTCAGTATTGAGCTGCTCTTATTGTTAATATTATACAGTACACACATACATTTGGTTTGCGTCCATAACAGGCGGTTTACATTTGTAGGACTTGTAAAAGTTACCATTTTTTTTTCACTTTTATTCTCTCAGTCACGATCACGATACATACTACCGCCCTAGAGATCTGACACTGTTAGTTTTTATTAGAAACTGGGAGTAACTGTAGATGTGACTGGAGTTTTGAGGCAATGGAACTGGACATTCTCTGATCTGGAGGGATAAAAGCTGACACACAAACACTGGTGAATCTGCCTTCTTCGTATCTCATCGTCACTTGATTTTTTTTTATTCAGTTTTATTAAGTGTTCCTGCTCACGCTGAATTAGTATGCACCTTATGGTCCATGATGTCAAAAAAAAAAAAAAAAAAAAAAAACCAGAGACAGTTACGTATATATGATATTTGGAATTATTCATTTTTGACCTGTTTAGTACATTTCGGAAAACTTTGTTGCACAGATGCAACATTATTCATATTAGTCATATTCATTCGCATAACACCGCCTGTTTTTTTCCCCCAATCTTGCCAGTCCCCACATGTTGCTGTTTCTTTTGTACTCCAGGGCATGCAGAGGCAACAACAGTACAGAGAGGTCAGCTCAGCACTATATGCAATCATCACATTCTAATGTTAACAGCTCACACACATGCAAAGACCGTCCTTCCTACATTTACGACATGTGTACCTGTTGCAATGCACACATAATTCTAGTGTTAAGTGTATGCCATATTGAAAAGATAGATTGCAATTCAGATTGTGGATTGTGATTTTGTGTTAAAAGGATCGTGATATGATTTTTTGGAAAGTTTGCCCACCCCTTATTTGACTAATCAAGTTTTCAAATGTATGTAGGATTCATTAACCCTTTGGCGATTTACTTGGAAAGGGGTAGCGAGCTACTGGTAGCTCATGAATGATGTGTTCCAAGACTTCAATACTGTGTGATTGAGGGAGGGTTGGAGTATAACGTTATCCTTTAATGAAGCTGCAGACAGTGTCTTTTCCTCAAAGTGTTTTTTGCTTTGGTGCCATATTTTGAGTGAGTGAAATACAATCTGATTACTACCCAACAGTATAGTTGAAAGTCTGGTAGTGTCATGCTTTCTTACACTTCAGAACTTTGTAAGGTTGATATTTTAATATTGTAACATTACATTCTTATAATGGAGTACAGCTTTTTTTTAATAATTACAGGAACACTCTGAAACAGGAATAAAAATTTGTGAATGATTTGATGATTTTCATTTTAAATGTATTAACTCTGCCTGCTAAAGAGGTGTGAAGACTTGACCATCTATTAAAATCTTGTTCTAGTGCTTTCCATTAAACTGCCCAAATTGTGTTTAAAAAGATTTTTAAGCTTCCTTGTAATTATAGTTCTAAGATATTTGAATTGTTCTGTAACTGTCAGCAGATAGCCTTCTAATACACTCTTACTTGCTAATGAGTTTATTCAAAAATGCGCACTTTTTTCTGATTAATTTATTGTCCAGATGAGCTTGCTTCTTTAAGCATATCTATATCTGTACAAAGAATGTTTCCTTGTTGGTTATGAACAGATTCTTTACTCCAAAATTAAATGATCCTTTTGTTTACTTTTTCTCTTTTCAGAGCAGTCTGGAAAATGAAGAGAAAATAAACTCAATTGCATTTGGCAGAGGCTAGTGACACTTGGCTATAGTTTTGTATGCGCCTTTTATTGACCTGTAGAAAATGGTAACAAGTTTATTATTAGTTGTCAGACAGGTTTTATATTGAAAGACGTTTGTAAGAGACTTGTGACTGCTTCCCTGAATCTGGGACATCGACAGATGGTTAGAACTCTGAGGACAAATAGCATAGCAGTGCTAGGTACAAAATATGCAAAGTGCTTTTATCAACAAAGTGTTGTCACAGTGCATAAAGTGCAAAATCTATTCTTCAAAAAATATATACAGTACATAAATAGTCCCACTAAAAACAGTGTCATTTGTGGAGGTTAAAATCAACAATAAATAATGCCATAAATTATTTAAAATCTGAGGTTAAAAGCACAGGACCTGTCCTTTAAAATTCCACGTGAGCCTGTGCTTTCTTCCAAAAACTTGTGTCTCCTCCACTAACCCATTACGGTCTCTTCAGCAAGAGGAGATGTCCCCTGACAGATGCAGTCAACTCAGAGCAGTTGGTCGTTTCTGCTCCTATAGTGTTCAGCAAGAGCAATCTGGCCCCATGAGCACAGCCCACTCACACCTCTCTGGCCCACTTCTTAACCTCATGCCTTCTCTCCATAGCAGCACCAGCCCAGCTATGATCCTGTCTCATCATCTGTTTTTGCATTCCTTTCCTTTTACCTTCAGTCTTTCTTTTTTTGTCCTTTTTTTCCTGCTCTCAATTTCTCTCTCTTCTAAGGCTTCTTTTATCCCTGTGGGCATAGGTGCTTTAATAGCGAACTCTCAAGCATTAATGAGGAAACTGGCTAAACCGCGCACATCTGCATGTGAATGCAGGTCCCCATCAATAACCCAAGGCCGCATGTCCAAGCTACCACAAGCTACAACTGCCTGGAGCCTGAGAGCACACTGTTTAAATTTAAAACCTGCACAGTGCCACAAACCCCTAAACGCAGTCCCCAAGGATGAAATGTGGCCCTCCTGCATGAGTGACTGTAAACCTTGTACCACATTAATAATCGCATCTGTTGCAATAAAAGGGAATCTCGTAATAGAATAGCCTAAAAGAAACACATGGCAACTGAAGTGCACATGGTGTTAGTGACTAAAAAACACAAGAAAATGAGAGAATTTAATAGGTATTTAGTTATTAAACATTTTGATACAGCCTTCATTTCAGTTTTGCTGATGCAAATGATTACATTCAATTAAAAACTGCTTGCTGTTCACATTTAATAGGTGCAATAAAAACAAAGATGCTGGAGAGCCACATTTCTAGTAAATTCAAAATTACCTCTCACTAGCTGAAATATGTTTTAAAGTGTATATTGTTTATACAAAATGTTGTTATTATAGTTACAAAACAGATTGTCATAGAGTTGCTGTGAGAACTTGTTAGCTGGCAGAGATTGGAGGTTTTCACTTTCTAAAACCGGCTGTCTACAAGATGCAGCATATGCATAACACTTTGGATTTTCCACCATCAAGCAAATGAATTGTTCCAATTCCCACAGTGAGCCAGAGGTGGAGATTGAATTGTCAGGTTTGTAATTAACACCTTATCTACTGTGTTATAATCAGCCCTATGAGTTTTAGTTGATAGCATTGCATTTAAATAGTAGAAGTTTGTCAAACCTGTTCAGTGTTTGTGAGGTAATGGTTATTCTGTTTACAATTATGTACCTTGAAAATCAACAACAACAACATTTATTTATATAGCACATTTTCATACAAAAAGTAGCTCAAAGTGCTTTACATAATGAAGAAAAGAAAAATAAAAGACAAAATAAGAAATTAAAATAAGGCAACATTAGTTAACATAGAATCAATCACACAAGATTTTTTTTAACCTTAACTAAAAAATATTTAAGTAAGATAAAAACTAATCAATGATATGATTAACATGTACTTACACCATATGCAAGAATTTTCCAAAAGTATATATTTATAAAATGTAATGTTTTTGCCCTCTGATGGCAAAGACTTATATGAAAAGTACTCTACTTTCACAGTAGACAAGGATCATTGTCCTTTAAAATAAATAAAATAATAGTATCTATACTAATAAAAGGCAAAGCCCTCACTGACTCACTGACTGACTGACTGACTGACTCACTCATCACTAATTGTCCAACTTCCCGTGTAGGTGGAAGGCTGAAATTTGGCAGGCTCATTCCTTACAGCTTACTTACAAAAGTTAGGCAGGTTTCATTTCGAAATTCTACGCGTAATGGTCATAACTGGAACCTCATTTTTGTCCATATACTGTAATGGAAGAGGCGGAGTCACGTATTGCGTCATCACGCCTCCAACGTAATCACGTGAACTGAAAACAAGGAAGAGATTTACAGCACGACTCAAACACGGGAACGAAGGTAAATGACGTTAATTGTTGAGTGTCTTTTAATACTGTGTAAGCATACATATTAACACATGTGCAATTAAACGTGTGCATTTACGGGGTGATTTCTCAGGCTTAAAAGCTCGCCTTTTATTAAAAAGGTAAATGCAAACTGTTTTCATTCTGAAGGGCACAAACCACTTTAGATTTCAGCCGTTAAACGCGCAAAAATGTCGATACACCAGATAAATAAGCGCAACATATTATCAGTTGTATGCTTACAATACATATAGAAATGTATTAATCGTTAACTAATAGTATGGGATGGTGTTTTTCGACTCGCGCCTTGATTTAAACGATTCCATGTCTTGGTGGGTTTGCGTAGCTTATTGTCAATATCTTTACACCTGTTTTTAAGACTTATTGACTGAAACGGGCTTTCACGAAAAAAGTTAGGTCTTTGCTACAGGATACACCCTCCACAAGTTAAGGAAGTAAAAATAAAGGTATATATTTCTGTTTTAATTAAACCTTTTAAGTTCGTATGCATAGCCCCATTTGGCTATTTTAGTTTTTTTTTTCTTTCTTCAGTAATATTTAATCTCCTTAAAGAAAAACAACATATGCATTTTACTTTTTTTGTATCTCTTTAGTAATATTTTAGTGTAAAAGGATAACCAGTATTTAAACCTTTTATGTTACTTTATAAAGTTATTTTACACAATGTTGAAAAATTAATAAGAAAGCTACATATTTTGGCAGCTGCTGCTTTAATTTTCAATGAAATGAAAAAAGCTCTCCAAGAGAAAACCTCAATGAAGAAGAAACAGTTTGCACTATCTAAAAAGGAGAAACCCTCATTTATAAAGGTTTGCTGCAGATGACTTAACTGAAAATAAATGAATAGTTCCTATGTGTATAATACATATTTATCTATTTGACTTATGCCTTTATTCCAGCAACTTGCAACATCTGAGGTACAATTTGTTACATTACTTTTGTTTTTTGCAGCACAGGCAGGTGAAGTGACTTCCTCAGGGTCACACAGTGGTGTCAGTACCAGGATTTGAACTGACAAGCTCCGGGTTTGCTGAAATATTACTGAAGAAAGAAAAAAAACGAAAACGGGCAAATGGGGCTATGCATACAAATGTCCATCCATCCATTATCCAACCCACTATATCCTAAATACAGGAGCCAATCCCTGCCAACACAGGGCACAAGGCAGGAAACAAACCCCGGGCAAGGTGCCAGCCCACCGCAGGGCGCATACACCCACACACCACGGACAATTTAGAATCGCCAATGCACCTAACCTGCATGTCTTTGGACTGTGGGAGGAAACCGGAGTACCCGGAGGAAACCCAGACAGACACGGGGAGAACATTCAAACTCCACGCAGGGAAGCGAACCCGGGTCTCCTAACTGGCACCTTTCACTGCGCCACCATACCGCCCGCATACAAACTTAAAAGGTTTAAATAAAACAGAAATATATACCTTTATTTTTACTTCCTTAACTTGTGGAGGGTGTATCCTGTAGCAAAGCCCTAACTTTTTTCATGAAAGCCCCTTTCAGTCAATAAGCCTTAAAAACAGGTGTAAAGCTAAACTTGCAGCACCGCTATTCAATTACACTTGCCTAATGCCTCTCCTAAGGGGAGATACCGTGGGATCTGGACATCAGTCAAAGCACCAATCACAGGCCCGATTAGAAAGCGGGAAGCTGTGATTTGTCGTCTCCCTCCCACGTAACAATCACAGCCCGTGTTACAATGCGCTATGTATGTATGTGTATATGTATATATGTGTATGTGTGTGTTGATGTGTGTGTGTGTATATATATATATATATATATATATATTATATATATATATATATATATATATATATATATGTGGATGTGCATATGTATATATATATGTATATGTAGATATGTGTATATGTAGATATGTATATATATGTATACGTATATATATGTTTTCATAACCTCTTTAACACACTACTTCTCCGCTGCGAAGCGCGGGTATTTTGCTAGTATATTATAAACAGGATATTGCTATATATGTCTAAAGAATATATCCACCTCAAGAGCTGCTTACCTGTATGTTTTATTATTATTTTTCCAAGAAAAGTAACACTTTTTGCATTGTCAGCAATTATTTTGATGTATTTTTCTGGTACAATAGGAGTTCATCTTGTTTCATAGAAGTACATTTTTAGATAAGAAGTGACAGTTTTCTTCATGGATGTGACAGCTGTTACAAGATGTGCATATTTTAAACTGGATCCGTTGAGTTCATGGGCAAGGCACCATAAGATGCATCTCAGAAAAAATGTTTTGCTCTTTTTATTACCTGACACATAAGAAATTATTGTTCCTATGTTAGTAAGCAGTATTTGGTTAAATATCTTATATTTCTAGGAAAGTTTAATATGGGTTTGATTTTTAAAACAAAGTGTTAAACATTCATGTCATCAGATTGCTTTTGCTTTTCAAGACTTTTAATTAATGTTTTTTTTTTTACGTAAATACTTGATTTATGTAGTTTATCACAAAAGAACATTTTTTAAAAGAGAGAATTTTTTAGCTAAAAAATGCTTAGAAACCCTTCCCTAAATGAATATTTGGGACAGTTCCCCTCAAAAAGTGATAAAGCATAAGACAAGTTCTTTTATATTGATTTTATATTGACCCTGTTCTTTAGATTGGAATTGCTCACAGCAGGAAGTGATATTAAAGAGAATCATTATGTTTCTTTCTATTAAATTTTGTTAGGCAAGATCATAAAAACTAAATGATACCCATTGAAGGCTCAGTGGGTAGTCCCCACTAGATAATAACCATGCTTATGAAATGAAACATGATGCATGAATTACTCTAATATGACAACTTTCCCATTCGTGCCTGTTACAGACTTGTACTCGTATGATTGTTTGTGGCATGCTAATTTGCTCATTTTTAGCCTTATTGCATTTCAGAATCTATTTAAGTACATTTTTACAGCCTTGTATAAATAAGATGTGGGAGTTTAACAAGTAACAGTAATATCTGGTGATAAGATTATGACATCATTATCACCATCAAAAGCAGTGCATTATAAGGCAATCTTAGTCACCTGCAGCTCTTCCTATGTATTTACAAGTTTAATTTCACTTCAAATACAGGATTACCCACATAGTACCAATAGTTTTATTATATAGTTACACTTTCATGTATTAATAACAACAACAACAACATTTATTTATATAGCATGTTTTCATACAAATGAGGTAGCTCAAAGTGTTTTACAAGATGAAGAAAGATGAAAAAATATATAAAAATAAGATTAGGCAATACTAAATAACAAAGAATAAAGTAAGGTCTGATGGCCAGGAGGACAGAAAAAACAAACCAAAAAAAAACTCTAGAGGGCTGGAGAAAAAAAAAAAAATCTGCAGGGGTTTTGAGGCCACAAGACCACCCAGACCCCACTGAGCAAATATGCATTAATAGTCACAGAGATATCAAAAGATCTTCAACAGGTTGTTTGTCAACATTTTAAAAGTATAGCATTCTCAAACATGATTGTTCCAACTTAGGGCTAAATAAATGTGCATAGATTGTAAAAACACAGATTTTAAAGAATTACCTGATATACTGTAGTTAATTAAGTAGTTCTGAAACACATTTTATATGCATGTGAATTAATCTAGACTATATTCATTGAACTGGAGACCCATTATCTCACCTCATTCATTGGGCAGTTAGCCGACTAACAGTTTACTCTGCCTAACATTGTGCTTTATGGGATATCAACAAAGAGTGGGCACTGAGACACATGCAAAACTAAAGGTGAAAAGTGAAAGAAAAACATAATCAGAATAAAATATGTATCACGCTTGTGTATATCAAAGATGCTTCAACAAGCATGTCAATTTACCAGTGCATTTTTATAGACTGACACAAAATAATCCCTTGTTTCTCCAGTTGAGGCTCACCAGTACAATTATAAACGGAATGACAGTAGGCAGGTCCACAATTCAAATGCTTGTTTGCATCTGAGTGCATTCCATTTTCATTCACCAATGGTTTTTCCAGAGGTGGTTTACTTACCAATATTTTAGTAAAAATGCATTTGTTTGAGACATTGTGAGTGTACAACTGGATGACTTGATGTGGATTATACAACACATTTAACATGAGATTTTTTCATGGATGTTTTTGATACTGTTTGCTGTTGTGCAGCGTTGGGACCACAGACAGAAATTTGTTTCATCTTTCTGCAGGAAAACATGAAATGAAATTGTTTTTTCCTTCATCGCTAGAAAACTACATTGGGTAAGTAACATATACAAAAATTATCCTTTTTGGGTAGAGTATTCCTTTAACACATTGACTGCTGGACCATTTATTACCGGGACACTGCAGTATAGTTCTATGCATACTGTAAATTGTAAATAATGAACTCTGTCAAAACTCCTAAATAATGTAAAGAAATGTATTAGAAAGCAACAGATTTTATTATGAACAGTAATTCCGTCAAAAATTAAAAGAAACTATTAGTTACTTTATTTTCACCAGTAACGTAACTAAAAGTCTACCTTTGAATGAGAGTCCTTGCAGAGTGCAGGCTTAGACACACATATATCACAAATTTAACACTGTCCAAGTTTGTTGTTCACAACACATTTGGTAGTTGGTGACAGAATGTCAGTGTAGTTCTATCCTGACAGTTGACAAGTCAGACATCTTATGATGAAGAAGCGCTTTTAAGGCAGCGATCTACATCAGTGCCCGAACCTACAGGTTCCACATCATCCAAGTGATTGTCACTATGTCGATCACTGTTATTTTCATGAAAATATTCATCTTAACACAAATATGATTGTTTCAAAACATGAGCAGTTTTATACCTTTCTCACAACAACATAACTACATACTGTCTATTTATAACACAAATGGCCATAAAAAAATTCTATTGCTATGCTGTAGATGGCAGCACTATAGTAGCTAACTGAGACATGGCAGCAGAGCTGGGCCTCTCGCTGTGTCTATAGTGGATGTATACTGAGATACAAGTTCTCTCGTATGTCGCATTTTGAGAGGCTCAATGAGATATGACTTAGCTCATACCTTGTGTTCTAAATTTAAAGGGTACACAGGGTAAAGATTTGAGACTTGTACAATGGCTTAACTATAACTGTCCTTTGCTTCTGCTCTCAGCCAGGTAGACTTCAACATTACACATCTACAACATTAAACAGACTTGTCTTTGGCTTCCCAGATCATTGTGACATGTGTTTTATTTGTTCATTAGAACCCTTACACCACTGTATATGTAAGAATCAATCAAGCAGTTATCAGTATAAGTGCCGGAAAACTGTTCTTGAATCTAGTGCAAATGACACTGCAGCACTCGCCAAAACATAAATGAAGAAAAGGAAAAAAGGATGAAATGAATTATTTTCTTGTATAACAATTTTGAATAAACTGATATGACACTGACTACTAAGTAACAACTGTTGTTTAATATATTTTGTTCTTGTAACTTTTTGAAGCTGTTTAACCATAAGTGTAATGTTAGACTTGTTTGTGTCTGCTGCATTTTATAATCCCAATGACTAAAGAAACTCGGCATGCCTGTGTGGTAATTCTGTTTCACTGCCACCTGCTACTTGATAATATTTAATTTAATTTTGTAACATGAGGCTTCATAAGTTGATTTGACTCCGTGAATGCTGAACAAAGTTTAATGTGGATTTTGCTCTTTTATCTATCTTTCAAAAATTTTCAGGGTAAAATTGCTTGAAAAAGAAAAGTAACTGTAAGCCTTCTTTTTCATAACCATTAACAGAAGACTAGATGTTCACACCATTGCATTCATGACTACTGAGCAGCACAAAAACTTGTATCATTTAAAACTAGATATTACACTCAAATGAACAAACAACAAATAATGCTAAGGAAGCAAGGTGCAAGACTTTACCAACTTAAACTTACAATGTGTTGCTGCTTTTTTAATAAAATTAAGTTTGAAAGTACCTAGAACATATATAAGTATTACTAAATGTGAAAGAGTGTAGACTTTCAATGCACACAAAATTTAAAGTAATACTCCATCCCAAAACTAAGTTTTAATATGTTTTTACCCCATGTACTGTAGCTTACAGTTATTACAGATGAAAAAATGTAATTTCACGTTTTTATGTAGAATGGAGATGCCAATAGTGACCAATGCAGCACAATGGCAAAAAATGTGAAACGCATCCATGGAAAAAAGAAAAAAAAAATCTCACGTTACTCATGTCACATAAGGCACATGCTTAAAATGTGCAAAGTGCAGGGCTTTTTATTAAAACGTTGTTAAATATATACTGGTAAAATCAGTGCATGTTATAGACAGGAAACTAAATCCTCATGTGATTGGCTTTTTGAAATGAAAACAGGACTCTTGACCAATGAATAAAGTAAAATATTCAAAAAATATATATAATTTTTGGATGGAGTATGACTTTAAGAGTGAGGTCTGAAAAAGGAATCAAAAGCTTTTCAACATGTAATTTTTTGTTATAGCTGTTAAAAAAGTATTCTGGCAGCAACCAGGAAGCAGAGACAAATATGTGGTTTCTCCAGAAAAGTTTTTTGAAACAAACAAAAGGGAAACATTCTGCACTACACCTTTTAAAATTACATCTAAAACTGTGAAAGCACAAGCTACTTTAAAAAAAAAGGAGAGATTATGTGCAATATCAGAAATAGGAGTATAAAAGGTGAGAAATAAATAAACTGCACCTTTGCCTTAAGCTACATGGTGGTATTGTGGTTAGTGCTGCTGCTGCACAGCTCCAGAATCAGGGCACTTTCATTCTGAATGAATCTGTGTGATTACCTCTAGTTATTCCATTTTCTATGCACATCCCAATCTCAAAGAAATGCATGTTTAGTGATCTGGAACCTTTAAATTAGTCGATTTGCCCTGTGATGGGCTAGAATTATTTCTGCTATGCTCAAAACTGTTGGAAAACTCTGTATTAGTTTAAAAAAGAGGTGAATGATTAGAATAATTTTTGACTAGTAATTTCATAGTACTCAAGGGCATTTACAAATAACAGAATTCAAAGATGGTTATTATGAAATGCCCAAAAGAGTAAATCTCAGTAAAACAGGGTATTTAACCAGATTTCAATCGGTGGCATTCAAATGGAATTAAATGTACAGTAACAAAGATTTCCTATCAATTTCTGTGACTTACAATTGGAAACCTTTCTGAAAAGGCCATTTAATCTGTAATTAAATAGCACCTTAATTTCCCTGAATCCGCCATGATTAATTACCTTTGAACTTAAATGTGAATGTAACAAATTGGTGTGCAATTGAAATTTGAAAATGCCACCAACACCACTACCAGCTAAAAAAAAAATTAGAATTGGTGTCAGCATATTTATAGAAATAATTCACTTTTAGTGAAGAATTTGCATAGAAAAGGACTGAGGTAAAGTTAATTGATTGTTACCCTATTTTCACATAATAAAGAACATTTATAGCATGTATTATTTTTTTCTAGCAGAAAAAAAAGACTCATGCTTGATATTCTATTCAGTATGTAGATTTATTTTTGTTATGTACATAGAAGACATCATGTATAAATGTGATGTTTATCTTAATATGTCAAAAGTCAGAGAAAAAAACAGTAAACTAATTTTAATTTTAGCTTGAGCCACAAGTGATTATGTTTCAAAGGCTGTCTATTATCATTATTATTATTTATTAAAGAGACACTTTTACATAAGTTTACATACAAAGCAAGTCTTTACTCGTACAATATATGACTATTATAAAGCACATACATAACAAGTAATGGAAAATAAAATATTGTATAAAGCAGAGTGCAAGGAGTGTAGTACAAAATTTAGATTAAGACAACCCCCCCACCCAAGTAAAGCCAAGCTTATTCTCAGAACTTTGACATTCTTATTTACCTGTCACCCACAAAGTAGAGAAAGTAGTGTAATAGCAAGAGCTGACTACAAGTAGAGCACCAAACATTAACTAATGTGTATATTAGAAGAAACGCATACAGTATATGTACTTTATAAGCAAAGTGAGAAATAACCCATGGTAAGCCGTGGTTCCCATTAGTTCTCCAGTGAACACTGCAACCTTACTCTAGTACTATATAATATACAGTATACTATCACTGATAAGTACTGTACCTTAAATAGACCAATCACATCATATCATTCTAATACCAAGAAAAGGTGTAAACAGAAGAGGAGCAAATGGATCAGCACATAAATTGAAAGACTAAGCCACGCAAACATTAAACCAGGAGCACAAAAGTCAAAAGAAAGGAGCAAGGATTTGCTTGTCAGCATAGGGTCAAAAAGAGCTTTTACGAGGTATTCACAAACTTGGACAATAAGTGAAGTAAGTGCCTTGCCATCTTGACTTATATACTGTCACACTCATGCCACAGCATTTCAGTGTCATGCCCCCTCACAAATGGAGCATGCATGTAGAACAAAAAGATTTAATAACTACAAAGCTTATACGTGTATTCACAATCTGCAAAAAAAAGTAATGACATCTCGTACATCTGACCAGCATCACACAGAATGGCCACTTTTTGTGACACACGCACATTTGTGTGCAGGACAGCAAAAACTGCCAGCTCACTCGTTGTAGCAGTGCTAATGCTCTCATTAACAGCAGTGAAACATTCTGTAGAAATTTCATCATTAATGGCAACCTGCTACAGACCAGAACTAAACAGACTGGTTGGTAGAATGAAGGTATTTTGAGAGAAAATCATGCTAAAATAAAAGGATACAGACTCAGAACGATCATCGTCTAATTTGTATTTTTTTCTGTTTTTCGCCCGGAAATAAGCACTAGGTGATTTATTTTACTATAACATGTTTTAAAATTTATTTTTAAGGTTCCTTAAAATTTTGATTTTTAGATTTTTCAGAGGATCAAAATGTTTAATTAGGAATTATGGATCTGTTGAGTAACTTTATGAAATGAGGGTAAATCTGTCTTTTAATCCAGAGGTGCAGGTGCTTATGGTCCAGTAGTGGCTAACAAATGAAGGTAAAAAGATAATTCTGTACAATGGCTGAGGTCCTTAATTGTAGTGATGAGAACTTCAATTCATTTTACTGAATCGATTCTTTCAAACAACCTGTTTAAGGGAACTGATTCATTTGACTTTTCCGATTTATTAATAGGATCCACAGCAGATGGCAGTAAAAAGAACTTCTTAGTTACCCTCTGAATGAATCACATTGCAAATATACAGTATAACCAAAAAATTCATATATAATCACGCAATAAACCATATGTTTAACACACTGATGATTTATATCATACAATACTGTCTTGTTTGACAACACAAAAAATGAAAACATAGTTGAACTGCATAATTAAAATAAGGCGATATGAATCAAATGAGTGAGTTATTCTTAGATAATGATTCAGTTCAAACTCGAAAGAATCAGTAAAGGACACAATGCCGTGTGCAGTCAATTAGCCCTTAAAAAATGTGCAATTAAGTAAAGTTGACATTAAATACAGTAATCCCTCACTACTTCACGGTTCACTTTTCGCGGATTCACGACTTCGCGGATTTTATATGTAAGCATATCTAAATATATAACGCGGATTTTTCGCTGCTTCGCGGGTTTCTGCGGACAATGGGTCTTTTTACTTCTGGTACTTGCTTCCTCAGTTGGTTTGCCCAGTTGATTTCATACAAGAGATGCTATTGGCGGATGGCTGAGAAGCTACCCAATCAGAGCACGCAGTTAAGTTCCTGTGTGCTGCTGATTGGCTCAGCGACGGAGTGCTGCATTAACCATGAAGTCTCATCTCACTCATTCAGCATTAACGTGCTACTGCTTCAGGGGCCGTGTCCAAGCGCCAACAGAAGATGCAAATGATTGCAGAAAAGGTAAAAGTTTTGGATATGTTGAAGGAAGGGAACAGCTGCACCGCTGCAGGACACCATTACAGCATCAATGAGTCCACAATTCTTTTTATTTAAAAAGGAGGAAAAGCATATAAGATCTACGGCCGCAGTGTCCTTTAACCAGGGCGCAAAACGAGTTGCAAGTGGATGTGATAAGGCAGTAGTCTGGATGGAATCTGCTTTAGGAATCTTTGCAACAAGGTCGACGACGTCATGACCGCCTACAAGCTGCTACGTGTACTTTGCTATACAGTAAGTGTAAACTTATCTACCGATTTCATATTGCTTAGCAGTTGTCCCTGTTATTAATAGAGTAAAGGGTGGGTTGTAAACAATACAGGGAGGGTTTAAAAACGTCCAAATACACGTTAAATAATTAAATAAATATGGTGTCCCTACTTCGCGGAAATTCAGTTAACGCGGTCGGCCTTGGAACCTATCTCCCGCGATAAGTGAGGGATTACTGTAATTGTTAGAAATTAAAAATACATCTTTATAACATTTTTAATTTTGTGTGACTAATTTCTTAGATGTACTAAGGTACATAAACATATTAGTTTAATATGGTATTTATAAGTTATCTTTACAATTGGTCTAATAACACATTGTACAAAAAAACAATATATACTGTGGGATATGGCCGGCTGTTCATCCCGGCCAATACCCCCAGGCCGCCAGATGGAGCCCTCCCTGCAGCATGGAGGTGCCCCGAATGCCAGCAGGGAATTATGAACATTGGAGTTTTCCTTCACAGCCCTGCTGGATACCATGGGGGCCGCCAGAGGACGCTGCAGGGAGGCATAAGGACTTGTATGTTCCCTATAACCCGGAAGTACGTCTTAGTCACAGTGACAGAGGGAATGACGTACTTCCGGGATGAAGAAGAGGAGTTTTCACCTGACCCGGAAGTACTGGGAAGTCACATGGACTGAGGGATCAGAAGCACTTCCGGGTCATGGACTATAAAAGGATTGTGGGAGATCCCAGCAGTGAGCCGAGTTGGGAGGAAGGGTGACTGAGCTGCTGGGAGTGGAGGATTGATTGATTATTGTATTTATTGAATTGTTTATTGGAATAGTGGAGATGGTGGTGCTTTGTGCACTGTATAATTATAATAAAACCATTTATTGGACTTTTATCTGGTGTCTGATCTGAGGGTTCAAGGGGACGACAGTGCCCCCTATCTGTCACAATGCTAATATAGATGTGTTATTTCTCTATTGTACAATAAATGAGGGACTTATCAGTGACTTGTTCACTGGTAGTGATTCCATTCATATTCAAAACGAATCATAATAACACCAAACAAGAATCGTTACTCAGATGGGCAGTACTTGAACATACGCTTTAAACATGGCATGTGCAGTGTGGGATGATGCAAGGAGATACCAAAAATAGTAGGGGCGCCAACCTGGCAAAACCCAATTTAACTCGATGCCACAAAAATAAAGCAAATGGTGCTGCAAAGATCGTTAAGTTTGTTTATAAATGCGTGATGCATTTGCATGACATTTCTTGATGCTAGTCAGGTCTAATATCAGATGCCACTTCCAAGGAGTGTCTCTCCTTTATATAGGCCAGACCAGAAGGGGCAGAGCTTCTTTGGCTCAGTTTGTTTTCAAGGGGATTTTCTTGAGGCTGTGAAGGAAAAGTGAGACAAGATTGTGAGCGACAGTTCCACCTCTCTTCCTGGAGTGGTACCACATGCCTTAGGTGAGCCCTGAAAGGTGAGTCTCAGGCGCGCATGTGTGACAACATCTACCTGCGAAATAAAACACATTGAGGACAATAGACATGTGCCACAGCGCTCCTGCTGAACTCCACTGAATCAGTTTATTTGTGCTTGCAAATTTATTCATACGGTTGTTCAAAAAGACTAAAATGTTCACAAATCACCCATTACTGCTTAATACTTTGCCTTAGTAAAGCAGTGTGTGACATTGACAGCTGGTCAGAATAGTTGCAGATATCCAGGAGGTAAAATCTGCAAAGAGGTGTATATACTGTACAAGTGGTTCAAGCATGTCTCCTTTGCAATATATATGAAACTAGCAAAATACCCGCGCTTCGCAGCGGAGAAGTAGTGTGTTAAAGAGGTTATGTAAACATATATATACATATACATATATACTTATATACATATTAACATATACACATATCTACATATACACACATACATACATACACATATATATATATATATATATATATATATATATATATATATATATATATATACACATACATACACACATACATACTGTATATATATACATACACACATACATACTGTATATATATATACATACATACACACATACATATATATATATATATATATATATATACACACACATACATACATATATATACACACACATACAGTGGTGTGAAAAACTATTTGCCCCCTTCCTGATTTCTTATTCTTTTGCATGTTTGTCACACAAAATGTACACATATCTACATATATACATATATTTATATATATAATAATAATAAATAATAATAAATTTTATTTATATTGCACTTTATATTTTAGCAATCCCAAAGTGCTACAGAGTAAAAATAGAATAATAAAATAAAAAAAAGAACAGAAGAGTCTATAAAATACTTTAACAAAATGACTTTCTAAAAAGATGAGTTTTTAGGTTTCGCTTAAAGGCCTCAGTCGACTGTGGGGCTCTCAGGTAATCAGGGAGGGCATTCCACAGCCTCGGCGCCACCGATGAAAACGCCCTGTCACCCATGCTGCTGAGCTTAGTTCTGGGGACTTAGTGTTAGTGAGTACAGAGCGGAGGGAACGTAAGGAGTTATGGGGGGTAAGGAGTTCCTGTAGATAAAGAGGGGCATGTCCATAAATGCACTGATGGGTAAGAAGGGAGACCTTGTACTCTATTCTGAATGAAACAGGGAGCCAGTGAAGGGTTTTCAGGATTGGGGTGATGTGATCATACTTTCGCACCCTCATCAGGATCCTGGCAGCGCTGTTCTGAATATACTGGAGTCTCTGGATACTCTTGCCAGGAATCCCAATGAGGAGTGCATTACAGTAATCCAGCCTGGAAGAGACAAAGGCATGGACGAGCTTCTCTGCATCTGCCAGGGTGAGTAATGGGCGGAGTTTGCCGATGTTCTTGAGATGGTAAAAAGATGACTTACAGAGATATTTGATGTGGGTGTCAAAAGTAAGTTGGGAGTCCATTCTAACACCCAAATTAGTAACAGATGTGGAAAGAGGAATATTTTGGCCAGAGAAAGTAATACTGGTGATGGTAGAAGAGCGAAGATGATGTGATGTACCAACTAAGATGGCTTCTGTTTTGGATCTGTTCAACTGAAGAAAATTGAGCCTCATCCAAGCCTCTATCTCCTCCAGGCAGGTAGACAATGTAGATGTTGGCAGAGGAGCAGTAGAGGAGGTGGGAGTAGTCCTGAGGTAAAGCTGAGTGTCATCGGCATAGCAATGGAACGATAAACCATGTCTGCCAATGACAGTTCCAAGGGGGAGCATGTAGATAGTAAAAAGGATAGGGCCCAGCACAGAGCCCTGTGGAACACCACAGGCGACGTTGTGGGTGTGGGACTTTGCGCTGCCAAGGGCGACATGCTCAGTTCTGCCAGTCAGGTATGATGTAAACCAATTTAGAACAATTCCTGAGAGTCCAATAGTGTATTGCAGGCGGTGAAGAAGGATGTTATGGTCTATTGTGTCAAAAGCAGCTGTCAGGTCAAGGAGGATAAGTAGTGAAGGTGAACCAGTATCTGCCGTCATCAGAAGATCATTGGTGACCCTGACCAGGGCTGTTTCAGTGCTATGGCCAGGGCAAAAACCAGACTGAAACTTTTCAAACAGATTGTTCAGTTTGAGATGATCGTGAAGTTGTGCTGCAACTATTTTTTCCAGGACTTTGGAGAGAAATGGAAGATTGGAGATGGGCCTATAATTGGAGAGAACTTCAGGATCCAAGGTGGATTTTTTCAGTAGAGGTCTGATGACAGCAGTTTTTAGTGCAGAAGGAATATGGCCAGCCAGGAGGGACTGATTTATTATCCTGGTGATAAGTGGAGAGATGGCAGAAATGTTGGCCCTCAGCAAGGGTGAGGGGAAAGGGTCCAGGGAACTAGTAGACGGTTTCATTTTCCTGATGACATCCTCCACCTCTTCCCGTGTGGCAACAGAGAAAGAGCAAAGAGGATGGACGGTCTCAGACAATGAGTCAACAGTTGGGAAGGGCAAGATATCCTTGGTAGAGAGGTGTAAACGGATATTATCAACTTTTTGTTTAAAAAAGTTGATATACATGTTGCATCTGTCATCAGTGGTCTCAGAATGGGCAGGTAAAGGAGGTTTGACAAGATGATTTATGGTTGAAAAAAGTTTTTTTAGGGTTTCTGGAGCCATTTCTGATGATGGTGGAATAAAACTTGGACCGTGCAACCTTCAGAGCTTCTGCATACGCTCTCATGTGTTCTCTGTAAGCCTGTTTATGGACAGTCAGCCCAGAGGCCGACACGCCCAGCCGCCTTCATTTTTTGCAGCTCGCAGGTATACCAAGGTGCTGAGCACGAGAATGAGACGGACCTAGATGTTAAAGGGGCGTGGAAGTCCAGGAGACTGCTCAGGGACTGGTTGTAAAAATCCACAAGGTCAGCAACAGAGAGGGAGCTGATAAAGTCAGAGGAGAGAAATGTAAGGTCCAAGGCCAAGGCATCCACATTGATATTCTTCAGATTTCTGAAGTAGATCTGTCGTTTTGGTTTGATACGGGAGGAGAAAAAGGGCAGCTCCAATGACACAACTTTGTGGTCTGAAATACCAAGATCAAATACCTGTAGATTCCTGATTGGGGCACAGTTTGAAATGACCAAGTCAAGAGTGTGACCCCTAGAATGTGTGGGAACATCAACATGTTGTTGTAGGTTGAGAGAATCTAGCAGCTCAAGGAAATCAGCAGTGAGATAACCTGTGGGACTGTCAACATGAATATTTATATCTCCTAAGATTATGATGTTGGCAGAAGTAGCACAGAGTGTTGTGAGAAGATCAGTAATTTCCGGAATAAAGGCAGAGTTGGGTTTTGGAGGTCGATAGATAAGGAGAACAGTCAGGGGAAACGGGGGCTTACATTTAAATGCAAGGTACTCACAGGAAGATATTGCAGGTATCGAGATAGGGGACAACCCCAGGTCCTGACGGTGGGTAACAGCTATTCCACCACCACGCCCAGTGCTGCGAGCTGCCTCCAAGTAACTGTAGCCAAGTGGACAGGCTTCATTTAAGGCAGAGTAAACCTCTGACTGGTGCCAGGTTTCTGTCAGACACATGAAGTCAAGTCCTTTTTCCCTGATGTGTTCTTCAATCAGTATGGATTTATTGCTGATAGATTGAGAGTTAAATAGTTCAAATTTAACCAATGACTGTGAAGTAAATCTCTGTACAGGACGCAGAACATTAAAATCCACTCCACGCAGCTTAGAATTCATTCCACAAAATAAATCCAGCCGGGGATGTGAAAAACGAACCGGCTGGGACGACGTTAATAAAGACGCACCAGCCGTGGCGGCTGACATTGTCGTGATGCGGCGTAGGTTGTTAAAGTTCACTCCCCGGCGGCGGTGACGGAGCGAGGCAGGGAAGTGTACCGGAGCATCCGAGGGCAAGAGGCATTTCAGGAGCATTGACTCATGTTGGGAGCCAGGAGAGTTGTTCCTAGAGAGGATCCGGGAGGCTCGGAGCCGAGCCCTGGTGCCTCCACGCTTCCCACGGCGGCGGCGTTTCCATCGGCGACCGGCCAAGCCGTGGACAGTGACGAGGAAGGCCGGGACTTCCTCAAACAGTCGGCCAAAGGTTTGACTGAACTCCGGAGTCAAATGTCGAGAAACCCCCGCACTCGTTCGAAGAGCCAAAAGGGTGAAGCGATCATAACGAATGATCGAGTCAGGAAGAGCATCACAGGAGTAAGTAAGCCGAGAAAAAAGCAGGAGTAACAAGAAACACAAAAGCCAGAGTGGCTGACGGCGTGCCTCAACAGTCGGCGCCATCTTTTTTAATTCAAAAAAAAAAAAAATCAGGGGAGAGCGCGAACGCAGTCCCCCACTACCACAAATTATGCAGTCGAGTTTCCCGCATTTGGGGAAATCGCAGGGGTCAGCACACCCGGAGTGCAATGGATGAGCCTCATCCTGGGAGAACCACCTTAGTGATCATGGTATCTCCCCTGCCAGGTAAGTATATATATATATATATACATATCAACACATATATACACACATACATACACACACATATACATATATACATATACACATACATACATACATATATACATATACACATACATATGTATATATATATACACACATACATACATACATACACACATATATATACACAGACACATATATATATACATATATATATATACATATCTACATATATATATACATATCTACATATATATATACACATATAAATACATATCTACATATATATATATATATATATATATATATATATATATATATATATATATATATATATATATATATATATATATATATATATATAGCTGATTACCCAGTGAATTCGCTCACTGAGTGCAAGAGAAAAAAATAAAATGTAGTATGTTTAAAATAAGTTTGTTAATTGCCAAATTTATTTTTCCACAAATAAAGAGCACTTACAATAACATAGAAATCAATATAAACAACATTAACATCATTATCATATGAGAATATGAAGTAATATATAAGAAGCACATTGCATATAAATATAAATTATTAAACAGTAAAATGTTCTTCTATAATACGCTACCGTGGCTATTCGTTTGTCTGTCCAGGTTTTTAATTCAGCTGTAGCTCGCAAACCGTGTGATTGTTACATGGGAGGGAGACGACAAATCACAGCTTCCCGCTTTCTAATCGGGCCTGTGATTGGTGCTTTGACGGATGCCCAGATCCCACAGTATTTCCCCTTAGAAGAGGCGTTAGGCAAGTGTAATTGAATAGCGGTGCTGCAAGTTATTACTCTTTTTATCTTTATTTTATTTTATTGTAGAATCAACTCACAGCTGCGCGCACCAGTGCGTTCGTGGCGGATGCGTACGGCTGCCGTTTTCATTCCCTACCACCTTCGCTAATCATTCTTGAGGCAGATTGAAGACTTAAGTGCCAGCTTAACTGAAAAATTAAAGAAAACATACTAAGTTTTAAAAAAAATCAGTTTTAATGGGAAAAGATGCCGATGAAAGAAGAGAAGCAGCGGGATGCTAGGGTGAAGAGCTGCTCATTAAGCAGCAAGCGCATCAACCTCTGAGCAAACAAATGGTAAACGTACAGAGAAAGAGGATAAATAACATGAATGCTCATGTCAAGTGAATTCACTCCACGTTATCGTGCAGTGCGCTGTTACTGGTATTTTAATAAAAGAATTTGAACAACACATAAGAAGCGTATAAATTATTAAACAGTAAAACATTAACATTTAAGAAGTAAAGATACATTGAGTACTACTGCAGTGCTTTCGGGTATAGTACATTTTTTGTTTGCCCATTACATGCATAAATGTATACATTTTTTGGTGTACCTACCCGAGAACACGCGACATGACCCGGCAGTTAAAAATTTATCGCTCCAGCAATTTTAACTCTGTTACAAAGTCATCTAATATGGTATTGCAAACGGCAGCGGAAGCGTTTCTATAAACTCAATTTAAACTTATGGTTTACACCGTGCTTTGAAGATGCATAGTACGCGACACGTGTTTCGCCGTAATTGTGGGCTCATCAGGCGTACACACTCACTGCACTCCCTTACGGGAATCGATCCTCGGACGTCAGCGCTAGAGGCGAAGCCCCTAACGTTGTGGTTTGTTCATTTGACAGCATGTAGATCGGGGTAATTACATTGCAGGCATTCGTAGTCTGATTCACAATCTGATTGTATGGGTGGTTACCTACCAGGTAACGCTTGTGGTTGGTGAGCAAGTCGGCTAACTTCTGCCATGGTGCCCTCTTTCAGTTGCGAGAAGTAGATCATAGAATGGTTGAAATAGTTTAATACATATAGCAAAATCCCCGCGCTTCGCAGGGGCGAATATGGTATTGCAAACGGCAGCGTTTCTATAAACTTAATTTAAAGTTACGGTTTATACCGTGCTTTGTTTCATATTCTTTTCCTGCCTTATCAATTGTGTAATGTGTTTTTTGAACAGGTTTGATTCATCGAAGTGATCACTCCTGCTGCGTTCAGTCACTTCACGTGAGCCACTCTCTTGTGTGATGTTGCGATGTCCACGGGTTTATTTAATGTTAGCTAAGACCCGGCAGTTAAAAGTTTCTCGCTACAGCAATTTTAACTCTGTTACAAAGTGATGCAAACTCTCGTTTATACCTCGTGTCTTCTCATTAAACTTGTATCTCGCGAATATGGCATTGCAAACGGCAGCGGGAGCGTTTCTATAAAGTTAATTTAAGGTTACGGTTTACACAGTGCTTTTTTATACCTCGTGTCTTCTCATTAAACTTGTATCTCGCGAATATGGTATTGCAAACGGCAGCGGGAGCGTTTCTATAAACTTAATTTACACTTACGGTTTACACCGTGCTTTTTTATACCTCGTGTCTTATGAAGATGCTTTTATGCGTCACTCACTCGCTTCTTATTGTTTTGCTGCCTTGTCAATTGTGTAATGAATGTTTTCTTCAGCGCTCTTTGGGGTGTTTTCTTCAGCGCTCTTTGGGGCTCCTCCTTCTTTTCTACGTACTGAGTTCACAGTCAGTTCACGTGATTATGTGGGAGGTGTGATGACGCGACACGCAACTCCGTCTCCTACGGCCATCTTGCTGCCTTCCATTACAGTATATGGACAAAAAAGAGGTTCCAGTTATGACCATTACGCGTATAATTTCGAAATGAAACCTGCCTAACTTTTGTAAGTAAGCTGTAAGGAATGAGCCTGCCAAATTTCAGCCTTCTACCTACACGGGAAGTTGGAGAATTAGTGATGAGTGAGTGAGTGAGTGAGTGAGTGAGTGAGTGAGTGAGTGAGTGAGTGAGTGAGTGAGTGAGTCAGTCAGTCAGTCAGTCAGTCAGTCAGTGAGGGCTTTGCCTTTTATTAGTATAGATTATGATACTGGCGGCACGCTGGCGCAGTGAGTAGCGCTGCTGCCTCTCAGTTGGGAGATCTGGGGACCTGAGTTCGATTCCCGGGTCCTCCCTGCATGGAGTTTGCATGTTCTCCCCGTGTCTGCGTGGGTTTCCTCCGGGCACTCCGGTTTCCTCCCACATTCCAAAGACATGCAGGTTAGGTGGATTGGCGATTCTAAATTGGCCCTAGTGTGTGCTTGGTGTGTGGGTGTGTTTGTGTGTGTCCTGCGGTGGGTTGGCACCCTGCCCAGGATTGTTTCCTGCCTTGTGCCCTGTGTTGGCTGGGATTGGCTCCAGCAGACCCCCGTGACCCTGTATTCGGATTCAGCGGGTTGGAAAATGGATGGATGGATTATGATACAATCATACATATGACAAAGCAGAGGTCAAATGTTTTAGCCATCTTCCACAGCCAGTCATTTTATTTTCTACTGTGATTTTGAAAGAAAAAAAAAACTTACAAGCTGTTTAATTTATAGTGCCCTTACCTTCCCATAATGCACTATGTAAAAATAATTTGCATGATGTTGCAATTTTAATGATTTCTGAGACAAAGAACATTAAAACATTAGAACAGTTTAGAATAGAACATGTCATTCAGCCCAACACAGCTCACCAGTTTTATCCACTTCATTCTTCCAAAATAACATCAAGTCGAGTTTTGAAAGTCTCCACTATTGTCTACCACATTGTATGGTAATGTATTTCATATGTTTATGGTTCTCCATGTGAAGAAACACTTCCTAATGTTTGTGTGAAATTTACCCTGAACAAGTTTTCAACTGTGTCCCCGTGTTCTCAATGAACTCATTTCAAAATAAGAGTCTTCACCCACCGGACTAATACCCTTCATAATTTTAAGCACTTCAGTCATGTCTCCTCTTAATCTTCTTTTGCTTCAACTGAAAAAGCTCAGTTCATTTAATCTTACCTTATAACTTATCCCCTGTAGACCAGGAATCAACCTAGTCACTCTTCTCTTGACTTTTTTTAGCACTGCTATGTCTTTTTTGTAGCCTGGAGGCCTTACCAGTGCATTATGAAGCCTGAGCATAACCTCCTTGGACATTTATACCTTTCTTTTCAATCTCCTTACATTACAAAGTATATAAAGTATAGTACTTACAGCAGTATAAGCTCCCTCATAGAAACTCTACACATTCAGAAATTATATTTAAAAATATATGTTTATTATAAATAACAAAATACACAGGAGGATGTGTGTATACTCTTAGTGTTTTGGTTGGACCTGGCAACCATTTGTAAGCAATTCCATTTTTTCATTTTCAACATCCATACATCGTGAGGATCTGGGTGGTTAAAAACAGTGCAAAAACATGGCTTCTCATAGTAAACAAGTATTTTTTTTTTCTTGAATGCACAAAAACAAAGCAAGTGAATAAATACTTAGATATACAGTACAGACAGATATAAATATAGATTTGGGAGCAGTAAAATATCAGTTTATCAACCTCTTTTTGGAATTTAAAATGGCATGTCTGCATTTTTATGAACATCAAAAATAAAAAAAAAATATATTATTGCACTGTTTGAAGTTTATAAATATTTTTTCCATGTCTTCTTAAGCAAGGTCGAGAAGGGAAGATCACCAGTAGAGTGTACAGGACAGCAGGTACTTTGATTTGGGCTGCAGCAGGGATAGGCAGGGCATCACAAGATCTTTGTTAGATGAAAGCAGTATAAGTGTAGAAGGACACAGCAGGGATGCATGGATAATGTTTTAAATCTCTTTATTTCACCTTACATCTTTAAATACAAAACAAGCCATTAGTAACAGCAATATGATGTCAATATTTTTAATAATGTATCTTTCAGAGTGTCTTTCATGCCTTACTAATGTGCAACAGTGCAGTAGTTCAACCTTGCTGCAGCTACATTACCAATGACTACTTGTATTACTATTTGCCATGTATTACTGCCTGTAATTTCATCAAGTATTTTTCTTCCAGTATTAGTTTGCCTTCAGCCACTCAGTTAGCAGCCAGTCATGTAAGTAAATAGAAACAGTAATGTTACCATTGAACCTGACAGTTCTTGCTGCCAAAACAACCTATCCCTCTTAGTTAGGTAATTAATTAGATAGTTAATGCAACTGTCTGAGAAACCACTTGTTGAATTGGACAAGAAAAATATGCATTTTGATATGAAGTAAAGGTTAATTGATACTGCTTACTACCTACAAAATTATTGGCACCCTTCTTGAAACTGAGCAAAACTTAATGTGTAAAATAGTGAGTCAGTCCTCAAGCATAATCTTTCAAGATTCGTGAGATGTTCTTCATGAAGGATCTCTCCAAAGGTATCCTCCAACCTCATCACACTTTACAGGAGGAGGCTTATTGCTGTTATCCACGGTAAGGGGGTCTGTGTCAAATATTAAATATAGCACTGACAATAATTTTGAAATACGTGTTTTGTAGTTAAAAATTGTATTACTCAATAAAATGTTTGAGAAAAATGATTATGTTAAAACAAAGTTCATGTCTTTACTATATGTTTGAATGCAACTCATTTTATACATTGTGGTTTGAGTGAAACAAGGAGCAACTCCAAAAGAAATGTTGGGGCTCCAACTAGGTCAGTCAGTCAGTCAGTCATTGTCCAACCCGCTATATCCAAACACAGGGTCACAGGGGTCTGCTGGAGCCAATCCCAGCCAACACAGGGCGCAAGGCAGGAACAAATCCCCGGGCAGGGCACCAGTCCACCACAGGACACAGCACATACACAACCAAACACCAAGGACAATTTAGGATGGCCAATGCACCTAACCTGCATGTCTTTGGTCCATGGGAGGAAACCGGAGCACCCAGAAGAAACCCACACAGACACGGGGAGAACATGAAAACTCCATGCAGGTAGGACCTGGGACACGAACCCAGGTCTCATTACTGCGAGGCAGCAGCGCTAACACTGCGCTACCATGCCGCCCATTCCAACTAGGTTGCCCTGTTTAATTCAAATTGTCCTGGAATGGCTTGACATACTTGGGATGAGCCCATGCATGGGTGACAACATTCAATCATTCTTGCTCACTTTTATGAAGATTGCCAATAATCTTTGAGTTGGCAGTATGTGTTACTTTTGAAAATAAATTTTATAATAATTACTAGGGGGCGGTTCTGCCGCTCGCATATGGGGATGCGGATGTACAATTTAAACAGATTGTTATTTTCATGGGAATTGCTACATATGCATAATAGAACTAACTATTTTATATTACAGCAAGTAATTAACCATATTAAAAATAGTAAAATGTAATAATTTGAAAGTTAATTATGTTTCATGTTGCGTTCAAGTTTTTCTTTGCGTTATACGATTTTGTTCTGTCTGGCTTTGAAATTAACACCCAAATATTTTTTAAACTTACACTTTTACTGTAAAACTTGAGTAAAAACAATTTTTTTAATTAATTTTTCGTCAATATCACATTGAATTTTGATTCTGTGTTTGGACTTACATCGTGACAACCCAACGTATAACTGCCCGTAAGAGAATTTCGTTTCTTTCTCTCTATTAAATAAAACAACTTTTTCGAATGTTTGTCTTTGTGATTTATTAATTGTCTTTGCAAAATCTATTCTACCGAGAAATGGTTAACGTTTTAATACGAATGGCATATCAAGATCTCCTTTGTTGTCTAATGTTAATTGGGAAAGATGTACCACATTACATTTCTTAGATACATCCTTCTTTCAACAGTAATTCGGCCGGTGGAAGACCGGAACAGTATTAACGGTTGTAGTTATTCTTCGGAATATTGCAAGCTGATGTTTTCATCTTCCACACGATCACCACCAACTGTTTCAGCATAGTCTATCGATACGCATTTAACCAATTTGCCGTGTAACCAATCAACAATTTTCACGTTAATTCGTTTGACTTCATTGTTTTTCGGTGCTAGGATTGCCAGTGTACTCATTTCTTCTATTGATATCCCTTCGAAAATAAAATTCATCAATAAGATTTGGACATAATACATCTTCTTTAATTGGGAACTTAAAATGAGGAAAATGTAAAAATTTATAAGTGCTGAGAGAGCAGGAAATGTGTCTGTCAAAAGCATTCACACGAATGAGATGTGAGTGGACCGTGTATGTGTTTGAATATGGTTGAGAGGAGGGCGTGACTTGAAACAATCTCATGTCAAAAGTCTCGTCTTACGGAACTTGAACAAAATCTCTTCAAAAAAGTCTTGTCTCATCGCAGGATTTTTTTTATATAATAGATATACAAAAATACATAGGATAGATCAATAATTATCCACACTTTTGTGATCATTTTGTTGGGATTGACTGTATTGCTTTCCATGTGCAAATGTGGAAACACTGTGTCTTTGGTCACAGTGGCAAACTTTCTACCTTGATCAGTCAGTTTCTCTGTTTGTTTTGTTAGAGTTAACATCTCTGCATCACTCTCCATTTACTCTCTCCGATACAAGATAAATGCAAATTTGATACTCATAAAAAAACAAACTAACAAAATGATATCCTAAGGCTTCAATATCTCAGATGTGACTTTCCATAAGCTTGAACAGTAGCTTTTGCAATGTAGCAGTGGCACTAAGTGCCACAGCAGGATACCAAATAAGGAAATAGAAGCTGTCAAGCTTTTGTTTGTGAGCAAATGAAAAGCCAACAAGCCTGCAATATGAATGGGTTAATCAGCAGCTTTAAGTAGAATGTAGTAGCGAGTATGAGAGGCTGTATTTATTAATGCAGTTTAGCAAGCCGGTTCACTTGTTTTATTACTGTGCCACTGGCCTTAAAACATAAAGCCATTGGTTGGAGTCTAAACTGTATAACTGGTCACACTTTGTTTTATGTATAATTGGCTGTGTGACATGGCTAACTGTTTATCTAGGAGAAAAAAAAAAAACAAGAGAGCCATGGTGGAAATATTATGCAGACAAAAGGAATCAGCCAAATCCAGATCAGAGACAAACTTACATGAAGGACAGGTTGAATGATGTGGAGAGGGAGGTTATTGAGCTGTGGGTCCATTAAATTAATTGTGACCATTCCCAAAAGGATCTTCAGTTTTAGAATCTGAATTGCTACAAATGTTAGAAAGCTTGAATGATAAGAAGTCGAACAGTACACTGTACACACTGATATCTTTTTTTATTCTGGATTTGGTTAATGCATAACAGAATCTACCTAATTGTTTAGACCAATTAAAGATTGTGTAAGTGTGAAAACATACAGCTCAACAAACCCATGAATTAGTAGCTATGAGGCAGAAGGGAAGCACACATAGTAAATGCATAATATTAAAAAGAAACCCAGTAGCCACTAAGAGAGTCATTGTAATAAAAGAAAAAGAACATATTTTTATTCACACATACAAGAAAAATAAAACATACCCCAGTCCTCATTTATTTAATGTTAAAAACATATAGAAACATGTAACTTTTGTCAGAAGTATACTTTCCACTATTAAAAATCACCTCAAAAGGTCCTTGGCTTGTGTAAGTTGATGCTGTCATTTTCAAATAAAAAAGCAATACACATGTAATTTATAAAATTAACATTAATTTAGGGTGTCTTGGTGGTGCAGTGGTAGCACTGCTGCCTTACAGTAAAGAAACCAGAGTTTGTGTCCCAGGTCCTCCTTGCATGTAGTTTGCACGTTCTCTTCAGGTCTTTGTCAGTTTACTCTCTCAGTCCAAAGACATACAGTTAAGGTGAATAGGTGCCACTAATTTGGCCCTAGTGTGTGTTTGGTGTGTGGTTGTCGGTGTGAGTGTGTTCTCTTGGCGATAGACTGGTACTCTGTACAGGGTTTGTTCCCGTCTTGTGCCTTATGCATGCTGGGATAGGTTCCAGCCCCACTGAGACCCTGATCTGGATTTAGCAGGTTAGAAAATGGCATGACAACATTAATACTGTATAAAACAATTAAAAATGAAATATGAGATGACAGTAAAACAAAAAGTAACTTTTATTTACTGTATCAGTGTGTCCAATTGAAATCTGATTCATAATGCATTAATTTACCCAAAAGTATGTTATTTAAAATCCAATTGTGGACCATACTGATATTGTATTAGGATGGCTTGTGGAACTTTAAGTTCTTTTGTTCTTGCTTCTTGTTTAGCAGACAGCTTGCATATTTAGAAAGAAAATGTACTTCATCTTTGTAGGTATAAAGAATTCTGTCATATTGTAGCAACAAAATAAAGGCAGGTGACTTTAGTACACAGCAAAACAAGCCAATTATAAATTAGCCTTACTGTATGACAAGTTCTTCTTTATCAGCCCACCATTACACTGGAATTTTTTTTATGCTTATGAAAAACATTATCTATGGAGAGAATAAAAAAACCTATCAGACTGAAGGAAAAGCCTGTGGCAATTAAAAATCTAATTTTGCACTCAGCTATACAAAAACAGAGCCTATGATATGCTAAAAGATAAATCCATGAAAGCTGCGAACTACTTTGCACAGTGCCAGTGTGTTTCTTTGTCTGTATAGCTTGAGCTATTGTGGACCGCCAAGTCACGTACAGCTACCCTAACCCAACACAGACAGGCAGAGACACGAGTTCAGCACAGCACACATTTATTTACAGCTGAGGAAGTGCATCTTCCTTGCTCCCCAAAGTACAGCACAGTACATACAGCACCATTCACAGTCCTTTCTTCCCTTCCAATTCTGCCTCCACTCCTCCCTCATCCTTCTTCTTCTTCCTCCCGACTCTGGCTCTCTGAATGGAGTGAGGCAGCTCCTTTTACAGTTAGATCCATAAATATTTGGACAGAGACAACTTTTTTCTAATTTTGGTTCTGTACATTACCTCAATGAATTTTAAATGTTACAACTCAGATGCAGTTGAAGTGCAGACTTTCAGCTTTAATTCAGTGGGGTGAACAAAACGATTGCATAAAAATGTGAGGCATCTAAAGCATTTTTTTAACACAATCCCTTCATTTCAGGGGCTCAAAAGTAATTGGACAATTGACTCAAAGGCTGTTTCATGGGCAGGTGTGGGCAAGTCCGTCGTTATGTCATTATCAATTAAGCAGATAAAAAGCCTGTAGTTAATTTAAGGTGTGGTGCTTGCATGTGGAAGATTTTGCTGTGAACAGACAACATGCGGTCAAAGGAGCTCTCCATGCAGGTGAAAGAAGCCATCCTTAAGCTGCGAAAACAGAAAAAACCCACCCAAGAAATTGCTACAATATTACGAGTGGCAAAATCTACAGTTTGGTACATCCTGAGAAAGAAAGCAAGCACTGGTGAACTCAGCAACGCAAAAAGACCTGGACGTCCACGGAAGACAACAGTGGTGGATGATCGCAGAATCATTTCCATGGTGAAGAGAAACCCATTCACAACAACCAACCAAGCGAACAACACTCTCCAGGGGGTAGGCGTATCGATATCCAAGTCTACCATAAAGAGGAGACTGCATGAAAGTAAATACAGAGGGTGCACTGCAAGGTGCAAGCCACTCATAAGCCTCAAGAATAGAAAGGCTAGATTGGACTTTGCTAAAGAACATCTAAAAAAGCCAGCACAGTTCTGGAAAAACATTCTTTGGACAGATGAAACCAAGATCAACCTCTACCAGAATGATGGCAAAAAAAAAGTATGGAGAAGGCGTGGAACAGCTCATTATCCAAAGCATACCACATCATCTGTAAAACACGGTGGAGGCAGTGTGATGGCTTGGGCGTGCATGGCTGCCAGTGGCACTGGGACACTAGTGTTTATTGATGATGTGACACAGGACAGAAGCAGCTGAATGAATTCTGAGGTGTTCAGAGACATACTGACTGCTCAAATCCAGCTAAATGCAGTCAAATTGATTGGGCGGCGTTTCATGATACAGATGGACAATGACCCAAAACATACAGCCAAAGCAACGCAGGAGTTTATTAAAACAAAGAAGTGGAAAATTCTGGAATGGCCAAGTCAGTCACCTGATCTTAACCCAATTGAGCATGCATTTCACTTGTTGAAGACTAAACTTCAGACAGAAAGGCCCACAAACAAACAGCAACTGAAAGCCGCTGCAGTAAAGACCTGGCAGAGCATTAAAAAGGAGGAAACCCAGCATCTGGTGATGTCCATGAGTTCAAGACTTCAGACTGTCATTGCCAGCAAAGGGTTTTCAACCAAGTATTAGAAATGAGCATTTTATTTCCAGTTATTTAATTTGTCCAATTACTTTTGAGCCCCTGAAATGAAGGGATTTTGTTAAAAAATGCTTTAGTTGCCTCACATTTTTATGCAATCGTTTTGTTCACCCCACTGAATTAAAGCTGAAAGTCTGCACTTCAACTGCATCTGAGTTGTTTCATTTAAAATTCATTGTGGTAATGTACAGAACCAAAATTAGAAAAAGGTTGTCTCTGTCCAAATATTTATGAACCTAACTGTATGTTGGCCCTGAAAGTGTTCCAGGTAGCTCATCAATCGGACCTTTAATCACTCCCAGGTGTGGTGAGAGCCCAGTGTAGGGCTCTGAAGCTCCCCCTGGCGGCCCCTACAGAACACAACAGAGTTGTACCAAACTCCAACCCAACGTGCCCTGCGAGAATCCATGGTGCCACAGTCGTCCAGGAGGGCTGCTCTCTAACATCCCGGGGAAGGGAGTGCCTTGCAGATGCCCTCTGCCCCGTTCCCTCTATCCAGCTGGAATCCCAGCCGGGTAATGGCTGTGGCTGCATGTCACACTATATTAATGTTTGTAATTTATTCTGTTAGTAAAAAAGAAAAGAGTAAATAGGTGCCTACTTTTTTGGGTTTTTAATCATGGGCAGGCTTGACCAAGTCAAAATATAATTCTCTAGAGAATATCCATACTTTACAACAACAACAGTATTTATTTATATAGCACATTTTCATACAAATGATGTAGCTCAAAGTGCTTTACAGGATGAAGAAAAAAAAACTTAAATAAACTTTATCACACGGGTTTTGAATAGCTTGTGTTGATTCTCCTGTACTTAGGTGATAATTTTTTCGGTTTAAAAGATGTATTTATGAAGGACTTAATCAATCTGAGATTTGCTAATTAAATCAGTAGACAGAAGCACCAAAGTGACAGTGGGTAACATGGTAAATGTCAATGGCATCAGTGATTGTGCCTTGCAGTGAGCAAAGAGATCACAAAGCTTTGTGTAATGTGGTCCTGCAATATGACAATGGAGTGTTCAGTATGTAAATTCTAACATTTTCATGTTTTTTTCTTAATTATGAATACTAATTTTGAACAAATATTATTAAAAGCTTGTTTAGATGAACACATGCACAACTTTGGTTACTGTTACACCAATTATTACAGGATAGTTCAGTATGTTAATTACTTTGATAAAAATGTATATCAGAATGAACGCGTAACCTTAGAAAAAGTATACTAATTTAATTACCTTTGAAAAACTGCCTTTTTCCAGGCAGTGCTTGTTCTTTCTTAGTTAGGCACAATTTAAAGAAGTGTATATTTTAACACCATTCTGCTATAAAGTCAGTAATCACTAAGGTGTATAAATAAGTGCTAGTATACCCAGTGCACCCCAGTAGCAGCAGTGTTGTGCCATCAATCACAAGACTTTCAGTTCTATACATAAGTTTTTAACACAGCAGAAGCAAATTTAAATAAATTAATTAAAAATAAGGCCAAGAAACTAATATTCAGTGTGACTATTATTATTAATTTATTTATGTTGAAAATGTGTAGGTGTTCTGGGTAATATAATAACATCATTTCTCAGGCTGCCTTACCTAATTCAGTGTTTTTCAACCAGTGCTGTGCCATGAGAGCTACCCAGGTGTGCCATGGAAATAATAATGTAGCACACCTGGCTCTGATCCTGAGAGGGACAAGCTCCTCAGGCGGTTGAGTCCTGTCTGAGGGTGGCAGGACGATCTGGAGAATCTGGCATAAAAGCAGCTCTGCAGTCCCTATGTTGCAGACAGCACTTACAGCACTTTGATGAGTCTCCTGGCACCTAGAGTCTTTCTGCCTGGATGTGTGGTCGTCAGTGAGCCTCACAGGGCTGGTAGATAGTGGGCATGTGAGTTGCCTCTGAGGCAGAGAGGGGCATTCAAAGGGATGAAGCAGCTGGGCGATGCCCACTAAATGCCATTTCTACAAACAGTGATCTTAGAGCTTCTTTTTTGCTGGCTATTCGGGTAGTCCCGCCCCTTCGGACAGTTGAGCACATACAATACAATTTATTTTTGTATAGCCCAAAATCACACAAGAAGTGCCGCAATGGGCTTTAACAGGCCCTGCCTCTTGACAGCCCCCCAGCCTCGACTCTCTAAGAAGTCAGAGAAAAACCCCCAAAAAAACCTTGTAGGGAAAAATGGGAGAAACCTTGGGAAAGGCAGTTCAAAGAGAGACCCCTTTCCAGGTAGGTTGGGCGTGCCGTGGGTGTTAAAAAAAGGGGGTCAATACAATACAATATAATACACAGAACAGAACAAATCCTCAATACAGTATAAAAATAAAAATTTTAGAAGTACGGAGCAGAATTTAACAGTAAATGATATCACATAAGAAGATTTGGATATATTTAGAGTCCTGGAGACCTCATCCATCAAGCTGCCTCCCCCATTTGGCCATTCCATGGCTGAAACGGCGCTGGGCCAGCCAATCTGATGAAAGGACCCCTCCTTCCCATGATTCCTGCGATCCTCCATCAGGGATGACTTTAGCTTGGGCAGGCAAAACAGCTTGACAGGTGTATGAGATATAATGTGTTTGTGGTTAGTAGAACAGTGGTGTGCCTTGGGATGTTTCTGTTTATAGTGTGCCATCCCAGAAGAAAGGTAGGGAAATACTGATCTAATTCATTGTTGTGGGGGGCTGAAGCCTACCCTAGCTAAATCAGGAGAAGGCAGGTCAGCTGCATTGCATATTGAGACAGTCCATTACAGAGCCCGAGCCCCACTCCCCACACACACTCACACTCAATCAGGGTCAACTATATTTAATATAAAGGAGGAAAAAACAAACCTTGTTTCTAAAAAGTATTCTGGCTTTTAGGCACAAGTGAAAATAATTCACCCTATTTTCTTAACGATATTCCTATGAAAAGGAATTTTGTTTCATATAAAATGTCTTATTTCCTCCTAAATATAGCAAGTCAATGGATTATTCTAAATATATCATGTCTTTCCCATTAAAACAAAAAATAATTAATTTTTGAATAGTTAACATAAAACAATAAAACTTAAGTAGTTTAGTGTATGCGCTGTTTTCATTGAACTGCATGCACATTTTTTCATTATAAAATAACAACCAGATTTCAAGGTGTAAACTAATACACTTATTTTCCTCATGAATACAGAATATAGTTTTAGTGGCTAGAACTTCTTCTTCTTCATCCGGGTGCTCCTATTAGGGGTTGCGACAACAGATCATCTGTTTCCATATCTTCCTGTCCTCTGCATCTTGCTCTGTTACACCCATCACCTGCATGTCTTCTGTCACCACATCCATAAACCTTCTTTTATTTCTTCCTCTTTTCCTTTTGATTGCACCTCTATCCTTAGCATCTGTTTTCCAATATACTCAGCATCTCTCCTCTGCATATGTCGAAACCAACATAATCTCGCCTCTCTGAATTTGTCTCCACCACCTAGCCTGAGCTGACCCCCTAATATACTCGTTTCTAATCCTGTCCATCCTCGTCACACCCAGTGCAAATCTTAGCATCTTTAACTCTTCCACCTCCAGCTCTGCCTCCTGCTTTCTGGTCAGTGCCACCGTCTCCAACCCATATAACATAGCTGGTCTCACTACCGTCCTGTAGACCTTCCCTTTCATTCTTCCTGATACTCATCTGTCACAAATCACTCCTGACACTCTTCTGAACCCATTCCACCCTGCCTGCACTCTCTTTTTCACTTCTCTTCCACAATCCCCATTACTCTGTACTGTTCACCCCAAGTATTTAAACTCATCCACCTTCGCCAACTCTACTCCAAGCATTCTCACCATTCCACTGACCTCCCTATCATTTACACACATGTATTCTGTCTTGGTCCTTTAGTTTTAGTGGCAAGAACATATTGGAGAATTTCAAGTTAATTTTTAAGGTATATGTCTATATATTAAACCAAATTTGCATTTTTAAAACAATAAATGAAGGGTAGTCTCCCTTTTTTGAATGAATGAGCAAAACAGAATATTGTCAACTCTCTACCAAAATATCAAAACTTATAGATAGCAACACATGGTTAGAGGTATTAATAATATAATAGCACATCTGATTAAAAAATATAACATGACTTCTTCTTCTTCGTCTTTTTCTACTTCTGTGTGGGATTGATGTACTTGATGATAAACTTTCTCCAGACAGCTTGGTCCTGCACCTCCTCACTTTCTGTCCCTGTTCTTCCATTCCCATTATTCTTTTGCCTAATCTTCTCTCTCCTAATCACAAGTCCATATCATTTCAACCTACTTTCCTGTACTTTCTTAGATCTCTCTCTCATATTTGTTGCACCACAGATTGTCTCATTTCTTATTCTGTCCTTTTTTGCAACTCCAGACATCCATCTTAACATTCTCATTTTTGCCACATCTAGCTTCTTCTCCTGCACTTCCTTTACTGCCCACGTCTCAGCTCCATACAGCATTGCTGGTCTTACCACTGTCTTAAAAATCTCACCTTTAACCTTCACCTTTATTCTTTGAATGCACAACACTCCTGATACCTTCTTCCAAGTGTTCCATCCACACCGTGCTCTATGGGTTATCTCTGTATCTACTTTTCTGTCTTGTGCTACCACTGACCCTAGATATTTAAATTTATCCCCTCTTTTCAACAGCTCTCCCTGAAGACTAACTTCTGCATCCTGATCATCATTGAACCTTGCATATTCTATCTTCAATCTAATTAT
This sequence comes from Erpetoichthys calabaricus, assembly GCF_900747795.2. Classification (NCBI taxonomy): domain Eukaryota; kingdom Metazoa; phylum Chordata; class Cladistia; order Polypteriformes; family Polypteridae; genus Erpetoichthys; species Erpetoichthys calabaricus. The sequence goes on from NC_041408.2 coordinate 97,498,357, forward strand.
CTTCAGTTCTGTCTTCCAACGCCTTCTCCATTCTTCCAACTTCCATTCTATTTCCTCTTTTCTGGTGCTAAACAACGCAATGTCATCAGCAGAAGCCTGCACCAGGGGGATTGGACTTTTATCCCACAACTCAACACATCCATGACCAGAGCAAAAGGCGGAAGGCCTGAAAGAAGATTCCTGGTGAAGACCTACTGTAACTGGAATCTTGTCTGTTATCCCAACACTGCTTTTAACCCGAGTTTTTACTCCCTCATACAGTACATATCCTAGACAATCTTCACATATTTTTCTGATACTCCTTTCTTTCCCATGCACCTGTAGACCTCTTGTCGTGGCACTCAAATGTAACATTTGTAATAAATGCATAAAATCCTTTTTTGTCGGGAATCAGCCATTTAGCCCTTTCACCTAGTTTTAATACTGGATATCTGAAAATGTACTACTTTGAGATATCTGAAATGCATTTTATGATATCTTAAATAGATTTCTTAAAATTCACTTCAGACATCTAAAAATGTAAAGGAACTTATTTTAAGACTAGCTATGTAAGCCCATGCTGTAAAAAGCACGCGGTCCTAGAAACTATTGAAATTGTCAGAAAAACAAAATTGAAATGTGGAGGTGTCAGGTACTTGAAAGGAACTACTCTGGGCACCTCTCTTCTAGGAGGTTGCAGACGTGCTTGCATCATTTGTGCACTAGTGGCTAAGCAACTGTCTTTCTTTGGAGGTTAACTTTTGCCGGCGTGCTTGCCTCGCTTGTGTATTAACGGTGAGAGGAAAAGTAAAAGGGTTACAGTTTTGCCGATGCGCTCACCTAGCTTTTGTATTAGCCACTAAGCAAGTTACTCTTTCTTTGGAGGTTTCGCTTTGCCGACATTCTGTCCTCGCTTGTGTATCCTCAGAGGTGGAGCCCTTACCCCAACTCCACCTCTCACTTCCAGGCCGAACAGACACACACTTCCACCCATAGACATTTATATAAGAGATGTCAAAACAAGTTTCAGGTATCTTAAAAAGTACATTGCATTTTAAGATATCTGAAATGCATTTTGAGATTATCTCTAAATGTTAATTACCATAAAAGGTTGCTTGTCAGGTAAATTAAAACATCACACTGAAAACATAGCAAACAAGAACAATAGTGAACATAATTCTGAAAATTTCAGATAATACATATCCATCCATCCATCCATCCATTATCCAACCCGCTATATCCTAACCACAGGGTCATGGGGGTCTGCTGGAGCCAATCCCAGCCAATACAGGGCACAAGGAAGGAAACAAACCCCGGGCAGGGCGCCAGCCCACTGCAGGATAATACATATTGCATATAAAAAATATCATTAAGACCTGACTAATGATTGGCAAAACTGATAACTGTTCAGCCGACAAGATAAGTTTGTATATGTTTGTTAATGAAAAACCATATTTAGAAGATTAATAGCAGTTGGAAGGAGTTAAAAAGGTCTATTCAGATTTGATTGTTAGGGCATTATCATTTTATAATTTGATTTATCAGTTTCTTTTTCTTTGAGGTAACTTTGTCAGCATAACATAAGTTAAACTAGACTCAAAAAAGGTTTATAAAAAATTAATTATGTTAGCATTTATGCTAAAATGACTTGCTAGGCAAAATAGGCACTATTGTCCCTTTCTGCACTTTGTCTACTTTTATGTATTGATTAAAAGTAAGCTTTGAATCTATGACTGCCCCAAGATATTTATATCTTTTAGCAGTTTCTACTCACTTGTCTTTGATTATTCTTTTTTATGGGTGAATGGTGTTTCTTCTAAAATCAATTATTACTTCTTTGGTTTTTACAATGTTAAATTGTAGAAAAGACTAATCACACCAGTTAACAAAATTTTACACCCTAGGAACATGTCTTATTTTGTTCTCATTAAGAAGGTTAACAATCATAGAATGATCAGCAAATTTTAAGGTAAACCTATTTTCAAACAGACAATCATTCACATGCCTCATGGAATGTACAATAAAAGTGAAAGAACACTCCAATGAGGGACCCTGTGGATGAGAACAGCATGTCAGATAGACAGCCATTAATGTTCACTCTTTGAGTCCTACAAATTAAGAAGGCAGTAAAACTTATTAAGGTTGTTAAGTCAAAGTGAAAATCTTTAGGAAGCTGATGAGAAGTCTACAAATAGGAGCTTCCCAAGAGTCTTGTTGTTATACAGCAGATAAAGGGAAGTAACACTGGTGTCCTCTGCCCCCCTACTAGCCTGGAAGGCAAGCTGAAATGGATCAAATAAACTCTGAGTTTCTTTTCTATCAGCGGTTTAACATTTTTCAAATGACTTAATTACCAGTGATGTTAAAGCCACTGTTTGGAGGTTATTGAAGTTTTTAGAGTATTTATTTTTAGTTCCATTCATTACTGTAGCATTTATCCACAGCTTTGAGACCTTCTGCTGTTCTAAAAAAAATTAAAAGGAAAAATTCTGCTCTACACAAAATTTCCAATCAGATTGTGTAGCCCAGGAGTTGTATTTGATTTGAATTTTCTAAAAATGTTCTCTGTTACTTCAAGAAATAAATATTTCCTCTTATTAGAAACCTTCTGCTTCAAGTTTACATTTGCTCAGTAAAATCCAATAAATTTTAAGCAGAATATATTAATCCCATTAGCTAAAGTTGGTGTTCAAACCAGTAAACAAACAAAATATCAACCAAACAGAAAGAGGAAAGACAGCAAAATATCTCTGTACTAGGTCCCTAAATGCTAAGAAAAAAAGAAAACAATTGTTTACTTATACTTTTTCTTGTTTTTCTTATTGTTGTGAATGTAACAATAAGAACACAAAAACTTTAATATAAAGAATATTTATTTGGTGGAAAAAGTATGGAACGTTCAAGTGTTGGGGACACTCTCAGATGGAGATCATTTAGAGACAGAGAGCCACAAATTGGGCTCTAACATTAGTTTAACACTTTAGTTTTCATTCTTCAAGATGACAGGTGTCTTATCACTTCCGCTTGCCAATTCCTAAAGACTGCAGCTGCTCATCACCTGTTTTGCTTACTCAATGATTGTTCAATTATCCACAGTCTTTCTATCCCAGGGGCAAGCCACTGGTCATCATTCAGCTATTCTCTTCTAATCTATGGAAAGGGAAAGGGGCAGCATCATCTCCACAACTGTCCTCTTCCCCATTAGCTGCTGTCAATGTCATTCCAGCCAAACAATTCCGCTTGTCAATAACAGCACAGACCTTGTTGTCTGTCAGTAGTGACAGCTGATTGAACACATTTTCATGATGTCTTGTGCAATTTGTTTTCATTTGTTGAGTTAATGCTATTTTATTTATTTATTTATTTACTGCTGGAGATCTTCTCTAGTTCTTTGGGATTCATTATGGCTGTATCATCTTTATGTTGCCAGAGGTGTGACCACATGAGTCAGCTCATGATATTACTGGAAGGCCCAGTAACATAACTAAAATCTGAGACCTTATGGTCTCTTTCAGAATTGTATTGTGATTGTAACATTTTGCGAAGCACTTCTGTGCATGTGCATTTTTATGCTATTTAATGTATTTGTGAAAATGGGATGCTTTTTGTACCTTTGTTCAGTAGTTCTATTCAAGTCTGTTTTGATTGTTTTTTACTTACTGAGTGTTAGGCTATTTTACACAGGGTATGCACTTCTAACCTTGTTGCATCAGCTATGCAAAGCAAACCCTTGTGGGTTTTAAAGTAAACAACATGTACTGTTTACTATCATGAGGATGAACAGGAGCCATGTATCTATTAATCTGTCTATATCCATCTTGTTGGAGCTCATTCCAGCAAATTCAGGCACAAGCAACTTTGGATTGGTCCCCGGTCAACTAAACACACATACCCATCTATACTGGGCCAATTTAGAGTGGACAAATAACCAATGAAGCATATTTTTAGGATGCTATTTAGGAAAATAAAATTACCCGGTGGAAACCCGTACAAACCAGAGGAAAACTTCCCAAATTCATGTAGGCCAGAATTGAAACCCAGTCTTAAGTAGTTGTGAGGCAGCAGTATTAACAACGAATCAAGATGTCTATACAAAAGTCATTAGACTAATGGGTGTTACTTTAATACTATGCTTGAGTACCTGACAAATGAAATAAATCAAATTAAAACATTTTTTGTGTGTATTGCTCCATGTAATGACACTCAGGCTGTGGGTAATGTTTTGAATTACACCATGTCACTGCTGGCAAACTTAAATTCTGCAATTTGAACAATCTCTTGCCAGATTATCTTCAGTACATCACCTAAAGTACTCAAAACAGCAGCTGTCATGTTTGCTGCTGTTAAACATAGATGGCACTTTTCAAAGTCTTAATACAATGGATCATATTATGCAGCTTACTTACATCAATTTGTCAGCTACAGCTCTTTCTGATAAAAGCAAAAAAACTGTAGCTAGCCAGTCAGTGTACTAACTACTGGATATTAGTGACACATGAATAGCCATTTCCAGTTGTAAACATTTCTAAGGATTTCAGAATCCCAAATACAAAGAATACTGTAAATATACCCAAATGATACACTTTCAGTATTACCTGAATTAAAAACCAATTTGTAAATTAGACAAGAAAAATTCTTGATGAAGCTGAAAAAGAAAATTGTGGAGATGAATAAGAAGAGTAACGTTAAGTACTGTAATGCACTTCTAAGCTAAAAACATGTTTTTTATAACATAAAGAATATATGGTAGGGATTACAGACAGTTACTGGTTTTAAACCTAAGATACAATGCAAGCTTTCTTGTTACAAATTTCAGTTGTTTGAAGCAACCAAAATTCAGGACCCAGCCAAAATAATATTATGCCCATCCACACATCAATCACCATACCATTTTTCTGAAGGTGTTTGTATAGGTTGGTTAGATAGTGGAGTATTAGAAAAATCAGTGATTATTCTGATGTCCCAACAGACCAAAATAACGAATGGCCTGTTCCCAGTACATTTACAATGTATAGAAATTATGTAAGGATTTCAAACTAAAGGCCTTTGTCACATATTATATATGATGCTCCTAATCCATTATGGCTATTGAGAAGCAAAGAGTATGCTGTGGTAGTTATGCTTAGTAACACAGACGAAAAATTACATTTTTCAGAGTTTATCTTTTTAATTTTTAAATATTAAATTAAATTTACAGTTTTAAAGAATTTCATTTTTTAATTTTAAACTAGATTTTTAAGCTGCACTTATGGAATTTAGCATTACATTTAATGCTATTCACCTGACAAATTGCAGGTACTTGGAGGTAATTCAAAACTTATTCTGTGTTGTGCAATGTTTGCAAGTGAAATTTAACTGTAACCTGTCATCTTTTTATAGAAATAAATTCTCAGCTTCATCTTTAATACACACATTTTTGAAAAACAGGTTGTATATGTTTTGAGGGTGACACGTAACTTTATTTAATTAATGATCTGATCATTTTCTCAAGGTAAATTTGAAAAAAAGAAAAAGAGAAAAATGTCAGGTCCACCTACTCGAGTAAAATATTTATTTGAGCAAGTTATACCCTACAGTTATTTGGAACCACAGGCCAATGGTTAGTTGAAATTTTATGACTGTTGCAAATACTGTTAAGCACTTTGTTTAACAGACTGTTTTTTCCTAACACAAAGTGAGTGATTTAATTTGTCTTTACCACACATAAAACCAAGGAACTTTCATTTTAATAATTGCAAGTAAATCTACAGGATCCTTTAATCTCACATGTCCATACTGTTCACATTTGATAAGTAAAACAGCAAGGAAAAGGTCCAGTGTAAGTTATTGTAGTATTTGTGTGCATTAAAATAGACAGGTCTTTTTTGTTAAGGTCTTGTTACATAAGAGTAAATGAGCAGATCTGGCTTTTCACAGAAGTTCCCCCATGGTGCTGCATGCCGAAACGTGACTGACACGCCTGTCGAGGGTTGCTTGTCCGTTGCCAAGGCAACTACAAGTTCCCAACCTCCCCATGTAACACGTCTGTCACCCGATGGGTGATACAGGGAATATTATAACCCGGCCACTGACCTGGCCCTCTCCCTGTTCGTTTGCTGTGTCTGTGTGTATTGAAGTGGCAGCTCCCATTTAAAAAAACACACTGACTATTCCTGTTTCGTTTGGAATAAATTTGATTTTTTTGAAGTCTTTGGACTCAGTGTCTTCTGTCAGGTACAGGACAGTGACTCATGTGTCACTATATATATATATTTATATATATATATATATATATATATATATATATATATATATATATATATATATATATATATATATATGTACACACACACACTGTAATCTGAACACACACCTGAATTAATTACTTCTCCTGTTGGTATAAAGAGCCCAGTAGAGTTTCTTAACACACTTCTGCTGAATAAATTGTTGTCTGAAAGTCCTCCATGTTAGTGTATAAGAGAGAAGATGTGTAGCATTGTTCATAATTGCATTCCAGTTCGTCCAGAGGGCAAACAGTAAAAGATGCATTTTTGCACCATTTTTATCACGATTTTCGAAAATGACAAAGACACATAAATTAAAAGATGTACATTTTACATATGGCGGAAACTGAAAACCCAAGAAAAATAAGAAGATGGAAAAAATCAAGAAAGCTGTGCAGAGTTCAGCTTTAACTGAATGAGTGGTGTACTCTACCAGTTTTTTAGCTGCTCCCACCTGTGGTGAAAAATGCTTCCAAATTTCTGATATGGAAAGAGCAGTGAGGCATATTGAACTTGCTCATATCTAGTGAATCATGTGTGAATAATTTCTTGTTTTTCTCCCATGTGGAGTAGCTGTCTTATTTTAGGAATTGCATAGATTCTACTTTTTAAAAAAGCCAGCTAACAAAATGAATGTGCAAAATATGACTTCTGTACTCTTTTACATGCTTGCCCTGGCAGTTCATTAGCAGATAAGCAGACCTGGTAAATTCACTGACTTGGGAAATTGCTGAGTTAAACTTCCTGGATTACTAGACTTGAGCTTTGTTCATACATATCGATGAACATCAGTTTACAAGTAAAGTCAAGAGATACCCTTAGTGCTTTACTGGAGCAAATGTTATCTGCTGCATTATGTAAATATTTCATAATTAAGTTATAGTGTTCTGTTCTTTGATCTGATGTGTTTTTGAAAATGTGCTAAATGTGACTCAATCAATAAGAAAAATCCTTGAATGCATATCACAAAAGTACTGTATCTCTGAGAATGTTGTAAACTTCATTTTAAGATCAATTGTTAATTTACATGTGCTCCTGAAACCCCATTGTAACTAAAGTAATATGTTAAATCCTACAAAATCTACATGTTTTCAGACCCACTCATTAATAATGAAGTGCTTCTTAAATTGGCTACATCTTGTGCTGACCATAGTGGAAGACACAGAACTCACATCATGACAAATCTATGAACATTTATAATACTAAGATTTACACTTGAGATTACATTGTTTTCATGGTGACACTCTAATGCATTTGTTGAAGTCTGTTGTGTAGATTAATTATTAAATTAACTTAAATAATTTAAACTGTCACTAATTCCAAATTTGAAAGTTAGTATGTCTATGTTCTTTAAATATATCAAAGAATCTGTGTTCTAAGGCAGCTGCAGCTAGCTTTATTTTGACTGAGACGTTTTCTTTGTGACAATTAATTATGGAAAGAAGAAAGATGAAAAGAACAATAGAATGACTGGTATATTTGTGAAGACATAATATGGCTGCAGTAAAGAAAACCTATCTAGAAGGATATGAGCTGAATTTTGTGCATGTGACACTCTGATCACTGCCTTCTGAACACTACACTTACACTTAATTTAATTTAACTTAATGGGCAGCATTCATACTCTTAGCTTCTTGGATCCTTGTCCCACTATCCATAAAAGTTCTCTTTATCCTTTGGTGGACATATTTTCCAATTACTACATTTTTTAGATATTTTTGCAGTGTGGCCGGAGGATGCTCACAGTACCTTTATCTTAACCAATTTAGCAGTCTGTCAAAAGGCACAAACCGGTGAGTATTATATTAAATAATAGCAGATATCTTCTTCATGCATACTTGTTGACATGGGTAACTTTATCTCAGAAGAACAATATGATGCAACCCAGCAGCAAACATGTAACCAGTTGGAAAGCAATGTATGGGTATAGGCATACTGTAGCTAGATGGAAAATGTGCTGCTATTGTTTTCATAAATTGTTGGGTGGCGAGAGATTTTCACCCTTATTGTTTTCTGCATGATTCTGCACAACATCGCTGTTGTAAAAGCTGTACCCGTGACCAATGGAGAAAAGTAAGCGGTGACAGAAGTTGGAAGTGTCAAGATTCCTGACATTAGAGCCAAACGAGTATACCAAGTTGGTGTGAAGGCTTCACAAGTCATCATTATGAACGTTTTTTACATAGCTATTTTGTTTTGTTTCTAATTCACAATCTTTGCTTGCATTTCATGATACATGAGTTATTCCATATATATTAGAGAAGTAAACACAGCTTGTCCTGTCCAAGGGAGTGTGGGAATTTTTAATACATACTGTACTGAAATGTATTTAGCCATCTTGTAGAAAATTAACAGGTTATATAAGCTAAATATACACACAAATAATTTACAAATTTCTACCAGGCTGTCCAGATGTTGTCTGTGTGTCTGAAAAAGGAGTGACAATACTCTGAGATGTACTGGTACTTATTCTGTTCAAGGTTTTATCTCACTTTTGTTTTTTCTCTTTGGTGGAAAGGCTACCACAATCTTTAGTAAACAACAACACTGTTGTCATCTAAGTCTTAGAAACTGTAGTTTATCGATTTGTGCTTATTTATATGTTCTGGTCTTCTTTGTTCATTAAATTATGATGTTACATTTATTTCATATTACTTTGCACAAATTTACATGTATGATTCACTTAATGTCTATGATACGTTCGGTGAAATAGGACACTATGTGATTTGGATGTTGCACAAGCACCCTGTTACATGCAGAATTTAACAAAGCTATATGGGATACTGTAGTGTAGCTGTTTAGATTAAATACAGAGAGATAATACTGCAACATTCCAGAGACATATGATATGTAAGCTGCTACCTACAAGTCAAAGCATGCGCCTATATGGATCTTTTTTTATTTTTAACAATAGAAAGTACAGTGCAGTACTGGCAGCACGATCGCTTTGTACACAAGAGACAAGAGATACAGGTGTTGCATGCAGGAAACTACTGAATTCACTACATTCGGTTATGTCCACTATGTCCTGTTTTTCGATTGGGATTTATGAATTCTACTGTAACCTTAAGGGACCATGTGTTTGACGTTGCCTGAACAGATGTTATGCCCCACATAAATGCATTTCATACTGTTGAAGTGCAAAAAACATTACTGTTTAAAGAAAGCATTGCCAATTAATTGTTTTTTATTTGGCTTATAATTCTTAGGCAGCTTCTGGGGCAGGGTAACCAAAGTATAGTCAATTCTCATTATTCATGTGGGTTATGTTCCTGAAAAACCCCATAGATATGGAAAATGTTGGTACTGAAGCATTTTTATATAGAAAAAAATGGGTTAGTTATTGGCATGATGCCAACTCAAAGGGAGGACCAGCATGGGAGACAGGATTGGGCAGATACACTGGCCCTTTGCTCTTGCCTTTCGAGGCTACAGATACCTTGCTATGGCTTTTACTTCTTTTGTCAAGTTTGACTGTCTTCCAGGCACTACACCAGAAGCAGCGAGTGATCGCAGCAGGGCTGATCCAAGAACCTTGCTAAATCATTCAGTCTGTAGCAATGGGTAGTGTCTACAAAAGGCGGGAATTTAATCAGTGTAACCTTATGATTCACACTTACTGGAAATTCCTTGTTCATGAGGAATAATTGCAAGCCCTGGTCCCCCATCACGAATAGGGCTCAACAGCTTAACCAAGGCTACTGGTCCCAGTTAGACACATATTGATTTATTCAGTGTACCTCATGTGAAGCCTTGGACATGTAAGGACATCATGGGTCTGTTTTTGCTCAATCTCATGTATTGGTCAAGTGAGAATAACCTCTCAAGATTTTTTCGTTTCTGCTGAATGTAACTCTCGATGTCCGCCCTCACCCAACTTCAAGGACCTTGTCCAGGAAAAGATGTTATTAGACCATGAGTGCCACAAAATGGGTTACACCTTAATAGTGGATAAGTGAATCTTTGGGTATGGAATCTGCAGAGTGAGAACTTACTGTAATACTTTAGATTCAGTCATAAATTGACTGATTAAGACAGGTTTTGGGAAATGCAGGAAAAAAAGCATATGCATTACAATATGAAATTGCTTGTTAATTTCTTAAGATTCATGATTTTCAAGAAATGGACCTCTTATCTAAAGCATCTGATTAAATCTTCTGCGAATATGCCCATCTCCATTATAAATGCCATTTTCGTGGTTAGACAAGGATTGGAGTCCTTTAAGAAGTTTACAAATTAAGAGACAATTATTTCTTTAAGCTCTGAAGGTGTTTAATGTTCAGTTGCAGCTTTTATAAGAAAACATTTTCATGTTCAATGTAGTAATGATTTACTGCATACATTTTTCTAAAATTCACAATGGAAAGTAATAAAAAGTATAAACAGTGTGCAACAACTTTCATGATACAGTATTTGCGATATATGCAGTCATTCAGATTTCATGTTCTCACACAAATGTGTGTCTTCCATGCTCGCCAGAGGGAGGTACTACTACCAATCTTGTCTGTTTTTCTTCCCACAGCTCACAGAAAACACCCAACAGGGCAGATGACTCTACCACTTTCGGTCAAAGAACTATAAGAGTAGGGTGCTCGTGGAAGGAGACGTCTCAATTATCAGACGAACATTCCACTGGACAGAGCTCCAATCTGAAGCCTGACCTCTCTTAAAAGACTTGTCACTATAGCCTATGGCAGAAGCCTCTTTTTGTTGTATTTTGTGCCTCTTGATTGTGCCTTAATTTTCTTGATCTAATTATTTCAGTGAATGCAGAGTCCTGATTGGCACCCTAGCATTTCATTTGGACATGTGTATTCGTGTCCAGTTCAAGTTCATGATTCTTAATTGCAATATTGTTGCTTCAATCAGCACTCCAGTTATTACAACTTTTTAAAATTAATTGCAAATGCTCTTTCTTTGTTAAACAAGGTAAGGTAATGTATGTTCTTAACAAGCGCATTTCTCATTTCCTGGAAATCTAGTAGAACAATACAATCACAAAACAACATAGTGAGAGGCTGAGTGTAAATGAAAATCGCAATGCCAGTGTTACTATTCAGCCATATTCAGCTATTGTGTCAAAGTTACATACAATTTGTGGACCACCAGCTTATATGTAATATTGAAATGCCATAAACCCTTAAATACTTACTTAAATAATTAATTCATTAATTAATTTAATTAATTAATTTATTAGTTACTTCATAAATGAAAAGGCCTATTCTCAATAACACAAGTTGTTAATCAGTTGCCAAATGACAAGAAAATTGCGGGAAAATAATAATGAAAAATAAGTTCTGCATTAAATTTATGGCTTTTAGTTAAATAGTTTCAATTGACTAATTAGATTCAATTGATTTCAATTGATAAGCCACAGCATGAAGTTATGAGAAAGAGTAGCGGAAGCTAGGTTAAGAAGTGAGGTGATGCTTAGTGAGCAGCAGTATGGTTTCATGCCAAGAAAGAGCACCACAGATGCAATTTTTGCTCTGAGGATGTTGATGGAGAAGTTTATAGAGAAGGCCAGAAGGACTTCCATTGCGTCTTTGTGGACCTAGAGAAAGCATATGACATTGTATTGGTATTGTATGAGGAAGTCGAGAGTGGCAGAGAAGTACGTAAGAGTTGTACAGGATATGTATGAGGGAAGTGTGACAGTGGTGAGGTCTGCAGTAGGGGTTATGGATGCATTCAAGTTGGAGGTGGGATTACATCAGGGATCGGCTCTGAGCCCTTTCTTATTTGCAATGGTGATGGACAGGTTGACAGACGAGATTACACAGGAGTCCCCGTTGTACTATGATGTTTGCTGATGACATTGTGATCTGTAGCGATAGTAGGGAGCAGGTTGAGGAGACCCTGGAGAGGTGTATATATGCTCTAGAGAGGAGAGGAATGAAGGTCAGTAGGAACAAGACAGAATACATGTGTGTAAATGAGAGGGAGGTCAGTGGAATGGTGAGGATGCAGGGAGTAGAGTTGGCGAAGGTGGATAAGTTTAAATACTTGGGATCAACAGTACAGAGTAATGGGGATTGTGGAAGAGAGGTGAAAAAGAGAGTGCAGGCAGGGTGGAATGGGTGGAGAAGAGTGTCAGGAGTAATTTGTGAAAGACGGGTATCAGCAAGAGTGAAAGGGAAGGTCTACAGGACGGTAGTGAGACCAGCTATGTTATATGATTTGGAGACGGTAGAACTGACCAGAAAGCAGGAGACAGAGCTGGAGGTAGCAGAGTTAAAGATGCTAAGATTCGCACTGGGTGTGACGAGGATGGATAGGATTAGAAATGAGTACATTAGAGGGTCAGTTCAAGTTGGACGGTCAGAGAGGCGAGATTGCGTTGGTTTGGACATATGCAGAGGAGAGATGCTGGGTATATTGGGAGAAGGATGCTAAGGATAGAGCTGCCAGGGAAGAGGAAAAGAGGAAGGCCTAAGCGAAGGTTTATGGATGTGGTGAGAATGGACATGCAGGTGATGGGTGTAACAGAACAAGATGCAGAGGACAGAAAGATATGGAAGAAGATGATCCGCTGTGGCAACCCCTAACGGGAGCGGCCGAAAGAAGAAGAAGAAGTTAGTTAGTTTCAATATTAGGTTTCATAGAAGTTAAAGTCAATCTCAAAGCTGGTCATACTTGCAAATGGTTTCTGTGTCTTTATAACACTAATAGCAGAAAATGCAGATTCAGATCTGTAGGCTGAATGAAAAGGAAAAAGAATTTTAAGTACTCGATATTCTTTACAAATTTGAATCTGGAAAGTTTTCGCATTGTTTTGTCTTGGTAGAGTAATATATATTGCTCTACTTTCCCCTATTGTATTATTAATATGTAGCCTTAGAATGCCTAATCTCACAGACTTACCACTTTTTATAAGGTATTATTGTATACAACTTATCCCCACCTTCCCTTTATATCTATAACCTCAGGCAATTAGATGTAGTAAAAAGACAAGCAGAAGTTAAGTTACACATAAAATAATGTATTATTGATAATATTCATAAATAATAACAAAATGCAAAGTACTTTTGAATATTGGCAACCATACAACCTGATTAAATGGTGATGTGTAGTTCAGGCGGTACACAGACTTGTAGTTACTTAAAATGTCTCTAGTTAAGGCATCATTGGTGCTCAGCTTTCAGCCACATATCTGTTCAAAATGGCTGCTGAGCTGTGCTCTTCATTGTGTTGTCTTCATCATCACAGGTTAGCAAGAGAGATGCTTCTTTCAGATGTTGGTTAGTAAGAGAGAGATTGTGTGGTTAAACACATACATTTATAGATGTTCTGTCCAACCCCTAGAGCCAATAGGACATCATGATACTTAAAGGCCTCTGAGACAAGCCAATTCCAAACAGCCATACCTCAGACCAATGGGGGAATAGAACATCTTAACACCTGCCTCCAAACCATATGTTAAAGTACACCTTAGCCTGCTTGCGGGGGGTAGAAATGACTTTAGCAAAGAAACATTCGGCAAACTGGTTTAAAACACATCCCCCAAATCCTTCAAACTTAAAAATTCAAACAGACCCATTCCTGGGGGGGGGGGGGGGGGGGTAAACACTAAATTACATTGCTATGCCTAAATTACAAATAAAGACATACAAAATATTCGTCAAGTTATATGTAAAATCTCACCTCACAACACACATTAATACAGTTACTTTTCATCGCCTTAAGATGCAGGTCAGAAGACAGTTTTTTTTTTGCTCTGAAAGTGATAGGTTGTAATTTTCACTGGGTTAAAAGTGGATCCATAACTCACAAGTTTCCTCACCTAACATCAAAACTGTCTGGGAAATAATTTTCAAAATTCCTTTGAAGAGCTTCAATGTAATAATTAATACATGAAAACATTTCTCGTGTGTTTAAATCTTCTGTGATGGAGATGAATTCTGAGAGGTGATGAAATATATAAAAAAAATCCTCCTGTGTTTTACCTCACATAATTTTTAGTTTTTTCTTAAATTAATAATTCTATTTCTTAAGTCTAATATAGGTTTTGATGGACTCTGAAAACTAATGCTTTGTTCCATTTACCCTGGAAGTTGGTTGTCCGAGCTGGGAATGATGTCACACCTGAGTTGATCATGTTCCAGTAAAACATTCTGAAAATCAATATGGACGTATCCAGGAGAAGCTTTGTTGTGTTTGTTCCATCAGAATAAATAGCAGTTTATAACAACACATTACACAGTATTTTATGCATCCAAACACTGTAGCAACATGTTCACAAGTAGAAGTTGAACAGTATGGTGTGTGCGACTAATGAGACACAAATAGACAGATGTTCTAATAAACAATACAATACTACAGCTTTCACTAAAGTTTGTGTCATAGCTCATCATTTTGGATTGACGTCATGACCTGAAGTCAGGTAAACTCAGACTTGACAGACCAGCCGCAAGATTCCAAGATGGAAATCTGACTTAAGGGGAAGTTTCAGTATTAAATTTTGATTAGGAAATTCCAACTTCCCACTTCAAATAGAATGCAGAATAAGCTTTAGGTAATTTATCAATTGAAACAGAGACAGACCAGTTGTGCCAACCATTGCTGATATTTGAAATTATCAGTCAGATCCGACTTACAATTAATAAAAACACAAGTACTTATTTTTTAAGCTTATAAAGTCTACTTAAAACTCGCCTTCAAGAAAGCCAGGGAACCTCTTTGTGCAGAAACAGAGTAAAAACATTTTTTGCTCTGGCAATTCTTAAAGATGAACCAAGATACAGCACTTATAGACTAGCTTTATTATGGATGCAAAATTTCCATTACTTCCTTTCTTGATTTCAATTCATATTCTTCATTTTTATAAAAAGTAAATAGACTTACCTTTGGATTCAAAAAGACAGAGTAATACTGCTGGTTAATGGCAACAATGCTTAAAATTTCAGCACATATTACATATTTCAGGAAGTTGAACATCCTTTGATGTATGAAATACAATACTTAATGCATTCTGAAATGTATTTAGAGTTTGCAGGTGACAGAGAAAGGTTGGTGGCATGCACTGATTACAGCACATTGCTGCACCCACCACATGACGAACCACCCGGATTGGGCCCCATCCTGCTGCCAACTCCCAAGTTAGAGGACCTGCCTGCAGGGCTGGATGCAGGTTAATGTCATACCAAGGACAAAGCAATTGCAGGTTAAGGGAGTAGAGTCACTTCTGGCACTTACGGGATTAGAACTGGTAACATTCCGATTTCTAGCGCAGATTCCTCGCATCAGAGCCACCACTCCACCCTGATGCTTCTGAAAGCCTACCTATTATTTTTGTGGGTGTTGTGTGGCAATCCATAGTCAGGACTTTATAAGTTGTGTTGCTCTTTCCTTTGTTTGTCCATCAGTCATTATACAGTACATCATTGTAGCAGCACTACTTAGTATGGACATCAATTCCCAGCAACCCCGGAAGTGCTGTGCTTTTGGGCAGTGTCAGCTTTGCCACAGGGGTTGCTGAAGAGACCAAACATAAGGAGGAGCTACTTTTAGAAATGAACAATAAGACGCTGATTGTTTTCTTGGGTTTCATATTTTTTTTATTCATTGTTAGTGTTTTTCAGTGTTAGTTTGCGTGCACGTTCTTTGTTTATTAATTGTTATTTAATCTATTCATTTGGTTAATATATTCTTTATTATTAACTCATTTGAACTGCTTATTATGTGTCTCTGTGTTTGAGTGTGTGTATTCCTGGTGTCCCCAAAATTAAATAAACAAATCACCATTTATCAGCAGTGTGAATCTCTGAATCACTTTCACAACAGGTACAGTGACAGGGTGTGTTCCATGCAAATCTTTCTATGCTATCATTATTTCTTGTTGGTGGGTGCACTATCCACAGTTAGTTTCAGCCATGCAGTTGATCCTACCTATGAACCTGAATTGCATTTGAAGGGTCTGACAATATTATGTTATGCTATTTTAAAATGTAAATCTATGTAATTTTTTAAAAGGTTATTTTTTTATGCGTTCTATTTGTATAAACTTGGAAAATGTGTTTTTTTTTAAAGTGAGCAGCTGTCATTCCATATGAAACATTAATTTGACATAAAAGGTCATAACAGGTAGTTTACAAAATGTCTCAGTGCCATAATGGTGTTTACACATTTTATGAAATATGTTAAGTAAGAGGATAGCAGGAATATTTGTATTAATATGTTTTTATTGCAATTTCCACTGTGAAAACTTTAAAATCTTAAAGCATCAGCATGACATTATTCCATTAATGTGTTTAAAACAAAGATGAACCTATTAATGAGCAGTCAAATATGCAAATAAACATTGCGGCTTGTTGTTAATTAAAAATAGCACACTTGTTGATCTGCATTGAAACTGAGACTGTGTTAGTATTTAGTCAGTATATGTTTTTGATTGGTAAATAGATTATATAAATACCATATGTTTTTATCTATGTAGTTAAAGTCATGGCTCACTTTGTGCAGATTTCTAATTAATTACCCTTCATTTTGTTAGGCATTTGTGCAAATAAAATAAATATATGTATAGTAATTGATTAAATTAATTTATTTTGCTTTGCTATAGTGAAATTGTCTCAATTGTCCTTAAATTTATAAAAAAAAATAGTCATGCAGATTTTCACTTTTACAACATACTCCAAGTTAGATTGAACATTTGCTTTGTAACAGTAATTCAAAAGCACTGGTAATCCTGTGTGTATTTTACCTCTGCAAACGTTTTAAATTGTAAGCTGTTTCTTTTAAATTTTGTATTATACATTTATTTTTTGAACATAATAAATAATCATGCATTTTCTTTAGTAAACATACTTTTTTATAATTGATGCAATGTGGCATATAAAGTTACATTTTGCAAATAATGAAACTGAGTAGTGATTTGAAAACATATACTATATATTGCTGAAAGATAATACCTCAAGAAAAAATGTTTAGCGCTTTATTTTATATTGGAAATAAAATTAATTGGAAAAAGTCCATTAAATCTCAGCCATGCTTTCAATATACTTTTAGGTGGAGGAGTAAATATAAACTATACATAGACAGTGAAGTGTGGATATGTACAAGTCATCTGCATATAAGCCTGTGACTAGATCGTAATATATTTAGAGTCTTTAACAAGTACACACAAAACAATTCTATAGTTGTAGTTGTAGTTCTATTATTTCCTTTCACTACATTGATTTGCTTCAGAGAATTCACTGTTTTAGTCCATAGGTGCATTGAAATTAATCTTCAATGACTCTTGAATTTTCTGATGGAAAACACAAAAGAGGAATTTTCTTTTGTAAAAATTTTGCACTAATCTTATGAGAAAAGGTTTGTCTTCTTTATATTTTAATCAAAGACAACTGACACATTAACAGTGTAAGTCAAATTTTAAGTACATTTCTTTCTCATCCTTTATTTACTTTGCATTTGTTACATGACATTACCCCCATCAGTAAAATGCAAAATGACTTTCATTTACTACCCTTGTCGCCATGGACTGAAGAGCCAATTTGGATGGCTGGGTTACCTTTAACGGGAATCCTTGGTCATGTCATAGACACATTGGGTGGATTATATTGCAGGACTTGGCTCGTGATTAAAATGATGATTACAGTAGAACTATGTAGTTCCTACTGCACAAAAAAAGTGTATACTTAAGACACTTTTAATATCATAAACATTACAGAGAAGCATGTAAAAATCTCACCAGCTTTTTGGAATAAAGACAACATCACATTGCAAGTTTAAATATATCAGCAAAATATTTCTTGTCCAAATAAACATTTGAATTTAAGTAGCTTTTTTACCTCCTCATAAAGATAGGTCCAGGAGATATCAAAGTGTCCTGGGGCCTCATGTATATACGGTGCGTACGCACAAAAATGTTGCGAACGTTTCCACGCTCAAATCGCGATGTATAAAACCTAAAATTGGTGTAAAGCCATGCACATATCCACGGTACTTAATACCCTGCCGTATGCAATTTCTCCGCTCAGTTTTGCAGACTGGCGGCACCCAGCGTCAAAGCAGTGCTACTGTTCCTGTGTGGTTACCCTTTCTTTCTTAGACCCACATTCCTGACGCGGCTTTATAAATACACTGAAATTAACTGCATATTGTTTATTAGTGTAATGCATCTGACTGTAATTAACCTGTAGCAATATAATGGTCCAGGGAATAGCCATAGTATTCCAAATACCATAACTGCTTTAGCGTTGTTACGCTCTTGTTCTTCTTTCAGCTGCTCCCGTTAAGGGTTGCCACAGCAGATCATCTTTTTCCATTTTACTCTCACTGCACCACTCGGAGTATTTATATCACTGTATCTGAGTGGGGAATCACAGCAGCAGCTGATCAGAAAGAGAATTATCGGTATACAGTTTCAAGCACACGCTACCTCAGCCACGGCAAAACGCGTCAAAGCCTTTCCTGTACGGACCTCGCGTTTCAGAAACAGTTTCATCCCAAGAAGTATAAATGCACTCAATCAGTCCATCAGGTGCTCCTTGTAGAACTGTTTGTACTTATAAGTACAATTACCCCACTGTAAACTTGCACTACAGTTATAATATTGCACAACCTGCGCCACTTTGTAAAGCGCGTATGATGACGATATCATTTTTAAGATGAAATACAGCAAAATACGTTGCTTATAGTATACAGATAAAACTTTAACTTCATTTAAATAATCTGTATTGTTAATGATTAAACATGTGAGGATACTGTGCCGCAGCGCTAGCTAGTTCACGGATAGCTCCTGCCTTGCGGTGTATTATAGCTGGTGCTGACACGACACTGGAAGGATAGACGGATAGAATAATTAAACATGTACTACGAAGATATTTCAATGTTCCTTAAAAGTTTTGAAGAATCAGCGTTCTAAGCTTACAGATGGCTTAACGTCTATTACAGAGCTGATTGTGTGGCGATTGGGTATTTGGAGAAAGAAAAGTAAGGACAGGAATTGGAGGTTAGTATGTTTGAAAGAGACAGTACTTCTGTAATAAATTATTTCATCGAAGTATTTTAATTATTCAGAGAGCTGTAATATCACGAATGCAATGGATTCTGTGTCCTGTCAGAGAAAGAGAAAGAACGGAAGCACGTAGTGATTCACACACATAGAGCACATATAAGATCAAACACAGAACAAAGCATTTAACGTGTTACTTGAGAAACTAGTAAAATAAACGATTTTAAGATGAAGTTTATGATGTTCTACTTTAATGACAAAATAAACTACGTGATTAAAGTGGAAATTTCGAGATTAAAGTTGACATTTTGTCCTTTTTTCTCACTGTGTGCCTATTTTTTTTCTCTGTACCCTAATAAGCTTTCATATGACACTCAGACGGTCCGCTACGAGTCGACTTTTCACGCCGACTTTGATACGTGACAACTTCTTTTTTATTTCGGGCACTGTGCAACTTGGTGAACTTGAGCTTTCGAGTTTCTCTGACACTCGATCAACTTTCTTTTGTTGATTATACCACTGTTTAAACCAACAAATAGTACATTTTTCCTTTGCCTCCACTTATATTTCCCCCCGTGCTTTTCCCATTGTCTTTTCACAGAAGGCTATTTATATCGATTTGCATATTCAAAGAGGCATAATTCTGGGAGGAGTTGGGGTGGGACAAAAGGCGCGTGCACGTGCGTTACTTTTCATGCTGATCAGGATTTATGTAGTGGAAGAACGTGAAAGTTTGCGTACGTACAGATTCCTGCATCTGGATTTTTCTGTGCGTATGCACATTCCCGCTTTTCTGCTTACGCCATGTTATAGTGTGAGTTCTACACATGGTGTTATACATGAGGCCCCTGCACTGGTGCCACCAACTGAAGACAAATTCATTCTAGTGTATAATTTGGAATGCTAACACATCCCATTTCACAGAAGAGTATTCAACAACACATTTAGACTCTCGTTGCATTTTCCTGATGAGATTTGTGCTGATCACATGCTGATCTACAGTAGAAAAACCAGGCAACCCCTCCTTGGTAATTCCCAGATTGTCTCAATTCTGACCTTTTTTCTATATGAATCTGAGTTTTTTTTTTTTAAACATTAAATCATTTTCCAATTTTGAAATGTGTTGCTTTTGTTTTTCTTGGTGTTAGTAATTTTTATCATTACAGCAGTGACATCACTGTGTCCCATTTAGGGGCATTTGTTTAAGTCATGAAGGGTGCTATTTTGTTTTTTTTTTTTTAAATTGATGCAATCATATCGTGCCTTAATAATGATGCCTGTAACTGGTCATGTGGTGCATGTTGTTACTTTGGTGACATCATCAAAGTGTATCCAAGTTGGAAACCTAATTATTGTATCTAATTTAAGCCTTGACTGCACTTTGATAATCCTGGACACAGAAGCGGACAGATGATGCACCTCGGGAGAAGTCCCATGCCCATATTTAACAGACTCAAAATACCAAATGTGGAAACACAACTCTCTCTCTTCACAAATACAGGGACAGCAAGAGTGGACTGAACTGAACACTATACTTCGCTGAAAACTATACACTAAAACAGTGATTCTGAACCTTTTTAGCCCAATGAACCTCCTTCAACATTCACAATATCATCCCCCTAAGTCTAATATTGAATCAAAACTATTATGGACATAATATTGACATTTTATTTTTTATATATTAGTACATATACATTTACTTGGATTATTTTTGTAGAATTTTTTTACAAAATTATTATCAAAAGAAATTTTGAATTTTAAAACTTGAATAGAAGTCGTTTCTTATATTCATAACAATTTAAGACTGAAGTATACTTCGGTAAACAAAAAGTTCAAAACAATACCAGGGTATTGAAAATCAGCTTATAGTTATACAGATGAAGATTGCAGTTAATGAGAAACCTGTGATTGTTTTTTCTTTGCCAATTCTTGGATACGAGGTGGTGTACATGAAAGAGCACAATGCAGATCATTTTCTGCCTCCAGTCTTCTTCATTGCTTCATTTTTATTTGCAGTAGAGTTGAAAATCATGATTCAAAAAAATATGTTGACACTAAAAAGCTCTTTCTGCCACTTTTTTGAAGGAATCGCACGTCAAAAGCGAAAATACTCTGACTGATTCTTCATTGAAAGTATCTCTTGCTCCTAAATCAGTCTTCTTTTCCAGAAATTAATCTGGACAATCAGCAGGAACTTTTTCAACTGCCAATTTCAATGGATTTCACACTAAATCAAACTCCTCATTATTAATTTCAGGAAAATATCAACTGAATTCAATTTCCAGTGGTGTTAAATGCTCCAAAATTTCATTTTTGGCAAATTCCGGAAACATGTTGTCTTCCTCACCATCAATCAATAAGAACTGATAACAAATTTTGAAACATTACAACATTATTTGTCTTGGCCTTTCTTTTCTAATTATCAAGCTTCCATGTGAAGGCCTTCAAGGAATCAAATAATTTTATGATGGTTATATTCCTTCCCTGCATCTGAAGATTTAGCTTATTCGGCTGCTCAAAAATGTTGACCAAATGGGAAAGGCACATAATACATTTCTTATTTTCCAGTCAGGCTAAATATTCCATTTTAACTTGAACTTCAAAGAATAATTTGTGCTCATTTCTAAGCGCAAATACTCACTCAGACACATTTCTTCATGACAGCCAATGAACATTTGTATGGGAAAGAAGTAAATGATAATTTGCATCCATGTCGATACATAATTGCTTGAAAAGTCATGAATTGAGAATTCCTCCTTTGACAAAATTCACAATTTCAATTGTTTGAGTAAGAACCTCCACCTGGGAAGGTAGTAGTGTTTTTGAGGCAAAGGCATGATGATGGATCATACAGTGAATGCTTTTCACTTTTGGAGCTTGCTTTTTCACACTAACTTGGAATCAAGATTTTGTCCTCAACATAGCTGGTACTCCATCTGTACAACAACTACAGACATTAACCCACAAAAGGTTTTCTGATTCAAAAATACAGGGTGGGGCATTAGTTTCCATACATAGGAAAATAAACATTTTTTTATGAAAAACCATTTTTATTTATATAATATGCTCTAAATGACTGCCATTGTTTTGAAAACACATTTCAGTGCTGATGAACACGTATTAGCAAAGCTGGAGTTATGCTTGTAATGGTGTTGGTGATACGTTCTCTAAGATGATTTATGTTTCGTATCTTTTCCTGATACACCATGGCCTTCAAATGCCCCCAAAGATAAAAATCAAGTGGGGTGAGATTTGGGGATCTGAGAGGCCACTCCACAGGACCATGGCGACCAATCCAAGACATCTGGAAATTGCTGATCTAACCATTGATGTACATGAATACCATAATGAGATGAAGCTCCATCTTACTGGAAGTAAACTGGGAAGTTACCATTCTCGTTTAGCAGGGCTGGAAAAATCATTTCTTGCAACATATTAAGATTTCAATCGACAAAAATTTGTCCAATAATTCTATCACCACATATCCCGGCCCACACCATCAATTTACCGGCACCTTGCATCTTCGTCGGACTCATCCAGTGAGGGTTAGCATTACTCCAACAACGTACATTTTGCCGATTAACCTCTCCATTGACGTAAACATTTGCTTCATCATTAAACAAGATCTTGGTTGAAATGTTTGCATTCTTTTTCAATTTGCTTAATGCCCATTCACAGAATTCCATCTGTCTATCTGGGTCGTCTTCACTCATATGCTGTGCCATATGCAATTTGCATGGATGACATTTATTTGCTTTCAAAATGCACCTGATACTTGATCTGCTGATGCCACTTTCTGCAGACAACTGTCATGTACTTTTTGTGGGACTCCCTGTAAGCGCTGAGAGAATCGTAGCTGTTGTGCCTTCATCGGGGGCTGTATGTCTTTAACCATATCTCGGTTGATCTGTAACACTTCCAGTGTTTTGAAACTTTCTAATGAGTTTTGTCAGTGTCGTGTGTGATGTTTGTTCCATGTTTTCTGTTAAATTCGATTGCAACCATGCGACTGCTTCTTTAACCGGCCATCAGTATGATTTCAATGCATTGCTTTTTATTCAAACACATTTTTTAGGGTATCTGAAATATAAAAAATAAAATGTTAAAAGCAATATGTATGGAAACTTATGGCCCACCCTGTACTGTAGAACTTTGCCACCAGATAGCCCTTCCAGTACCGTGCATGTCTGTGAGCCATTGAAGCGACTGTGTCACACCACTGACAGATGAGTCTTGGAGAGGGGCACGATTTAGTCCAATGCTACTGTGGAGCCCATGCAGAGGCTGCCCTGAAATGATTACTTGGAACATTTTTATGCAAAAAGCATGATGAAAAGGAAGTAAAAACGGTAGCTGAAAGAAATATTTACGAAATTAAAAGTAAAAAGAAAACATTTAATACAATAATGTAATGAAATGAAATAATGTAATGAAAACACAGCATATGAATAATCAAAACAGTGAAAAATTGTACGACTGTTTCAGTCCCCATTACCCACTGAGAACTCTCAAATTGCCCTGCATGGCAGGGTGAGAACATTCTGCCTTAGAATATGCCATCAGATACAATGGATACATAATTATATTTTTTCATACCCAAATGTGTTACACGTACTGTCTCTAGAGTCCTACTGGGAGATTTCAGCACAAGCATGGGTAGTAAAGGAGGCAAGATTGAGAAAAATGACCTACTTAATCTCAGTATTAAGTAGTGAACTGCTATTGGGCTTCCTTGTTAATCATGTGTTATTCATAACAAACACTACCTTCAGAAACAAGGTTCCTCATAGATGTACCTGATTTCAGAGTCAAAGGTGAGTGATTACCTTTTGAAGTCCTCTCACCTGATCTGAAGCTTTATATTTTAAGCATTCAAGCAAGGAGGTGCCAGTGTCTAAACTATTTACCACTTTCTAGTTCAGGCAGACATAGTGTCTCCTGGATAAACTGAGGAGATTCACACAGAAAGTGACAGTGTCACACGAATGACTGTGGTGTGCTTTTACTTATGATAAACGACCATTCTCCAGGAACAGCAGGATCGATGCCCATTGTAACATTTTAACATAGTGTCATAGGAATGGGGCTGAATACATGAGTCAATGTTGTATTTCAGTTTTTTATTTGTTAATAAATAAAAAAAAATCTAAATTCCTGTTTACATGTTGTCATTCTGGGGTACAGATGTTGTGAAAAAATTAATTGGAATGATTTTAGCACAAGGCTACAACACTGTATATATATATACAAGACTGGGTTTAAAAGTCTAAGTTTATTTTTTTTAAAATCATTTTGGAGAGAGGATGAATTAGCATCCTGAAATGGTCCCAAATGGGCCCTCCCAAAACACATCATTTTGAAAAGATGGAAGTTTGCGGTAGTCCGTGCCCAGTGGATGGGAGACCTGGAAGTAAACCCTTTGGGAACATTTGATCCACAGGTTTGATCTTTAGTTTTTTAGGGGATTTGGTACAAAAGCTGAATGTTGGCAGGAAGAGAGGCCACGTCTGTAGGGTAGAGAGGAGGAGAGAGAGAAGAGGTGGGTGAGAAGGAAGAGTGCCTTGGTAGTACTTGGAAGGGGACAAATGGGTGAGCCGCTTTACATTCTAAGCAGAGGTAACTATGCCAGCACATTTGCTTAACACTAGAATTACCAGAGCCTACGAAAAAACTCGTAGATCCGGCCCACCTTAAATCGCTTCTTAAATCCGTTCACACCTCTCCGCCAGCATCCTTTGTCCTCTAAATGTGCTGATAAAAGACAAGCTGCCAGCAGCCGGTTATTCCATCCCCCCACTGACTTAGAACGTGAGCGAACTTTTCCCAGCTTATGCCTTGATTGATTATCTGGGAGTGAAGTGGAGTTTTACAGTGGAAATAATAGATCGTTATTTGGAACACACGCATTTCATGCGTGTTCCGTTTCTAAAGTAATCTGTGTAAACACATTGTTAAAACAGAAACTTTTTCATATTTTAGTAATAAATGTTACAAAATGTAGTAGGCATAAACTATAGAATGTGTAAAGCCCGAGTTGTTGTATGTTGTCTTCCTAATTTACTTCTTCCTTGCGTGTGCCTTATTTAATATAAAGTTTAGGTGAGAGGCCCATAGTTTACAGGTTATCAGGACGGTGGCCATTACAGATTTTGGAGTAAAATACCACACTTCAACAAACTTTACTTTTTATCCTCTTATTCTCATGAAAAGGGAGAAGATTGTTGAACCTTTGACATTA
This sequence comes from Erpetoichthys calabaricus, assembly GCF_900747795.2. Classification (NCBI taxonomy): domain Eukaryota; kingdom Metazoa; phylum Chordata; class Cladistia; order Polypteriformes; family Polypteridae; genus Erpetoichthys; species Erpetoichthys calabaricus. The sequence continues at coordinate 97,523,795 of NC_041408.2, forward strand.
CCATTGGCAAAACAAAAAGGATTTGACAAATTCCTATTTTTGGAAGGAAAGGGTTTGTAAAAGTTTTTTTTTTAATTTCATACATGGCCCTCTAGTAAAAGGAGGTTAATATAAAATGTGGACTATAGAAATTCAATACAAAATTTAGCACCCCACATACAAACATATGTAATATTTAGTAAGAAAGTATGATATTTGACAGACCTGGAGCTAAAGGGTAAAAGTTAAAAAATGTGTGTCAGTTGTTCTGGTAGAAAAATTATCTAATGGCTCTTCCACACTTTTGGTTGCTTATCAGATAAGGTGTTTCCATTGATTTCAATACACTGCCTGTGTGTTAGGTGGATGATTTAGGGAGGAAGACAGACAGATTTCCTAGAAAGCTGCAGTTGTCATGTTAGAACATCCAAAACTTCCTCAGTTGACTATGTACTCTCTTTATTTCTGTTACTGTTCTGCTTTTGCAATGTAAGTTTTCCTTGAGCTGACCCATTGATGCTTTTGCAATTTCTGCAGATTGCATTGTTATTATTCTGGTGTTTGAATTTGTCCTGTTCCATTTGTTTGTACTGTTATGTCATGTGAAACTCCACACATTCAAACTCCGGGTATCTGGACTATACCCGAATGGACAAGTGGTGGAAAAATGGATGCACAGCCTTCAGAAAAATGTTTCCAGAAACCAAAAATCCAGTGTCATGCATTTCACAATAAACTCAGTTCCCAGCAATGACACAACATATACTGTACTCAACAATAAACAAGAATTAGTATTGGGGAATATTTACAATATGTACAGTATGGTGGCTCAAAATGAAAAGGAATTGAAAACAATTGCAAAAAACAAACAAGAAAACAATTTGTCCTCCTCATCTTCTTCCTCCTCATTTCATAAGACAAAAACTAAGAGGAAAGAAAATGAAAATCAAATATCAAAAGTGAAAAAAATAGCACAAGCACAAAAATACAAGGAAAAACTCAGTGAAAAAAAACTGTATAAACAAGAATGCTTTTCAAAGGGTCACAGCACACTCACTCCCCTACCTTTACTCTCCACAAACAAAATGATCAGAAGATGACTACTGCTGGGCATTTCACAGTTTTATATTCTGGCCCAGTTTACCTGGCTAGTCAGTAACACCAGCCCAGCATAACGCAGTCAGCAACCTTTCACCCATGCAAGAGTCGATCTAGGCCAAAGTTACTCTATTTTTCACTCTATTTCTACTCGCGCACCCATGGCTGTTGGCATATGCTCTTGTATGCACCTCTACTAGCTTCAAGAAACTTTCTGAAGTTTCTCTTTCTCTGGGACTTTAACTCACTTATGGCTCGTCTGAACGTCTGGCTTACCTGCCTTTCCCCAAGTCAGCAACTTCCACAACTCATGCAGCCAAAGGGACGTCCTTCCCTTGGCAGACACGGCGTAATGCCAGGTTGTGAGTGTTCAAGACAGACATGACAGGCTTCCTTACACCTGACTCTGAACTGCCAGTGGACCTTGCTCCCGTGTCATTACTCCATGCTGCTGTTACAGTCATTCCTCTGTCCAAGAGCCTCCTCACTTATCCTGCAGGTAAGTTCACTTATTATAATTATAAAGGAAAAAACAAAGAAAATTAGTTATTATACTTACACAATGTGATCTAGTGTGACAGCCTGTCACCTGCACTGACTATTTTGAATTTTAACTTTGAAATAATTTTTATGGTTATATTAATAATTAGTATATATTTTTTATTAATAGACAATTTATTTCTGTACACATTTAGTAGTTTCCTGGTATTTTTAGCATTAGTTATTCATTTTTATCATTTCACATTTATTGTATTTCTCAGTTTGTTTACTTATAGGAGCCACCATTTTGGGTCAATTTGTTATTAGCAACAGTGCTTCATCTACAGTAAATGCTAGGTGTGATGTCACTATTTAAGATGGTGGCACACTACTTTTATTTTCAAGTTTGTGGATATTCTAAGACCTTGCCCATGGTTGCTAGGCTCACTATGTGATTAGAATTTTGTACTAAATCTTTATTTTTTAAAAGTGATTTTTCATTTATGTAATGAACTTTATAATAATCTGACTGACCTTTTTTTGCTTTTGACTTCTTTTTTGTTTTCTGGCTTACAAATATTTCACACTTGCTTCCTGTACCACAACTTTCCTTTCTTTTCACCTGCCATTCTTCACATTGGTAGACCATGCAGTTTTAAAGACTAGGCTCATCTTTGGAAATGTCTAGGCACTGTTCTGTTAGAAGCTCATGTTTGTAAATAATATTTTTCAAAGATCTGGTAAATATTCATTTTTATGCATTTTCTTTATAGTTTAAACAATTTAATATAGCTTAAAGTACATATTCTGCCTATTTAATTTGTATGGTGGCTATAAAAAGTGATAACTGGACTACCCTGCTAGTTCTGTTCTATTGTTAACAAGATTTTCAACAACAAAAGTACTCCTTGATTTATCTGCCACTCTCAGTCTGAAGCTTTTTTCTTTTACACTCATGATTCATACCTTTTATCATGCTGGTCTTGTCCTTAATGTTGCAGTACCGAATGTTTGAACGTAGGGATGAGAGAAGTTTTTGCCTGGGGTGGTTTGACTCCTTTAGCTCAGAACAGGCTTTACTACAACAATGTTTGGTATAGCTCTACATGGTTGATATACAATACATTTTTTGATTTTTTGCATAAATGTCATAACCCATTGACTGGCTTTTATGTGTAGTGTATTAGGGACACATATATGATGAAGGGTTAGTTCATATGTAGCCTCTTATTTATGCTACATTCATTTTAATTCCAAATTTACTATCATACATATACAGTACAATGCACTTCTTACATGCATGCCTTCCATAAACTATAAATAACAGCCAAACCAGACAATGAACACTACACGGACACAGTAAATACATCACACATTTCATCATGTACCACCACATGTGCCAACCATCTTGTGCTTGGTTCGTTATAATCTTAGTGCCACTGCTGAGTAGTCCCGTCACCCTGGTGCAATCTGCACGTTTAGTCATGTGGTAATTAATCTTGATGTGCACTTTGGAGTGACATGAAGAACTGGTAGTGTTTAAAGTTTTTACCATCTGTTTAGAAATCCAGTATTTTGCATGCTCTAGATTCTTCAAATTCTAATTTGTAGTTCATTTGCCATGTATCTCTCATATAATAAAGCCATTGCATAATATATATCAACCTTTGTTTACTATTTTATACCAAATGAACAGTATAAATACCTGAAAGATTTGATGACACGCCAAGCAAATCAACGTTTTCATCTTCTAATTAAGATGACAATATGGTATCTGAAATGCACATTTTCCTAAGATGAGAAATTGGCATTAATATATGCAAGATCTAAAACTATCAGCTTAAAAGAATGTACATGCATTTTAATGGAGAATTAGCATAACCAGATTAAAAACAATAAATTGGTTCAGAAATGTTACAATTCTCATTCCAGAAAGATTTTTGGCAGAATTGCACAGTACAAAAAATTAATTTTTGCTGTTTAAATATATGAATATGTATGCTAATGTGTATCATTTTGCTTTTTTCTTACAGGTTGGAATATATTACAGTTATACTGAATTTGAACAACCTTCAACATTAATACAACATAAATAGGAAAGTGTCTGCACTAACCCTTCTATATACAATGGTTAGGATTTTAAAAAAAAGTATGGTACAATTTTTTCCTTTAACCACGCATCTGTTAACAAACCTACCTAACCCAGAAGCCAGGTATAATGCAGGAACCAGCATTGAATATGTTTTTTTATATAAAATTGTGCTCCAAAAAATAAAAAGTACTCTATATTGACTATGTAAGAACCAATCAGTTTCTTTTTTTACATCAAAAATAAAATTGCAAAGTAGAAATTATAAAGCAATCTAGCCAGGAATATAATAAACATTTAATCTTCAATGTCAGGTGGCATTGTCATCCCATTTAATGGAGGTTCCTAACCTTTGCCCAGTGTTGCCAGGGCTGGCATATGACATCCCATGTTCCTGGAATGATAAATATTAACCATGACATAGCTAAATGACAAACATTACAAAGGAAATAGAAAAAAAATATATAAAAAGCTTGTTGTTTTTTTTTTAGTTTACCAAATGTTAATCAATTACCAGATTCAAATATTTTTTTTGACCTCTCACAGCAACAGTGCCCTGTCTTACAATTAAACAAAGCTCAAATGATTGCCACATCAGTTTAGTTCTAGAAAATGTGAAGTAGCCTGCCTTGTTTTGCCAATTTTTTCTTTTCATTTTGTACTTTGCAGCTGTAGCAACATATTTCTAAAATCATTACAGCAGAGCATAACATGTTGTTCCAATAGCACCTGCTTGAATGTAACATAGCGACTTTTTACTGTCTTAACTTAAATTTAATTCTGGGAATTCTGTTATTTTATCTGTTTCTTAAAAAAAAATCATAGATACAAAAATGAACTACTACTGATTGATTATTATACTTTTCACATTTCAAATCCCTTGAATAATGCCTTTTTAAATGTTATAATTTAGTTTTCCTAATTCATAAACAACACAATGCCTTATTTAGCACAAAACAAAGACATTTGGTATGATATTTCATACTGTCATTCTACAGAATTTCTACACAGAGAGTTAAGTGCAAGAAAATGGAACACGACAGCTGACACATAAAATGCCAAACACAAAAGACAAAAGCAGTACAAAACATGGGAGGGAGAGTTCAACATTATGCCATCCATGTCTAAGCCTCTTGGGCATTTATCCCAAGTGGATGGCCAAAAACAGTATCTGCATTTCTGTTGTGAAACACTTGGCTGCTTTCCATACAGAGACACATTTGACAAATTTAGAATACATTAAGGAATAATGTGGGTGAAACAAGAAAATGAATCAAAAAGAATGAATTACATTCAGCTTTTCTTATAATTGGTGTTATTTCAGTCCTGGTAAATGTATTTCAGTAATTGATTCCCTCTGCCCCTGCTGCTCAGTGTTTATGACTTTATTTACCTTTGGAGGTCAGTGCACATGCAATCCAGTTCAGTGACCGCAGGGTGATTTTAGATGGACAGATTAAAATAAGACACTACTATATGGGCTATGATTTCAAGTTGCGATTCATATTTAAACAACCGATAATTACTGGAGCTAAAGCTAACAAAGTATTTGATGGCTGCTGGCTCTACCTTGGTTGTTTATCAATTTAAGAACACATTTACAATGCATTCTAACAATAATTATCAGGAATTCAACAAACCTTTGTGTCAATCACCTTCAATCTTTCATCTCTAAACTTAGCCACTGACATCATAATTGTGGGATTTATGCATGAAAGTAGAAAAGTTTACATTTTGTATTAACAAATTATAAAAGATCTTGTTACTTTAGATATGTAAGCATTGACATTTTTTCACCTGCAAGCTTAGTAGATTTTGCAAGCATTTTATAAATGAGAAAGGTAAGTTTTTTTTTAATTCAAACAAAGGATTTTGCTTAATTTTTACACACACTTCCTTGTTTACATTGAATTTAAAGCTGATTGGTTGAAGGCAATCAGTAGAAACCTGACTATATCAGATTGTCCATGTGTTTTGTGTTAACCCTTTTAATATGGGATACATTCATTTGTAACTGTTAGATAAGTATAACTTTACTTTGAAGCCTATGTCACGATTATGGAATTGACAAACTGGTTAGTCATGCAAGAAAACTGATGATGTAAAGGAATGGTGATAAATAAGTGACCTAACTGATGTTGGTGTTGCAACTGGAGCACTAGTCCCTGGAACAGATTTCAACAAGTTACAGTGTATGCAACCATAACAGATCCCTTACTAATGAGATCACATTTAGCAACGCAGCAGCATAGCGCCAAAGAAACAAATACAGACCTATCGTGGTCACGCTATAAGCATCTGTTGCCAAAGGGTGATGCAAGGAACATTATAAATGCAGGGAACAGTATAACTGAGCCACTGACCTGGCCCCGACTAGGCCCGTTTGCTGTGTCTGTGTATGGGAGAGTGGTAGCTCCTGCTGCAATACATAACCCCGCTGTTTCTGTTTCAAGTTGAATGAAGCTGGTTTTGCTAAAATATTGAGAGTCAGGCCCAATTTTGGGGTGCAAGACAGCGACTCACATGTCACAACAGTGTTGCGAAATGAGGATTAGTGTTACAGAACAGCTGAATAAGACTACAATTTTTATCATGCTAATTGAAATTTAAAAGGCAAGAGGTGAGTTATAAATGCATATTTTACCTGAAAAAGTGAATTAGTTTTGTTGTTTTGTTTTTTTATTTCATCCTTACTGAACAACAATATATTATTTTAGGCAGGTAAAGAAGAACATACCATCAGGTAAAGAATGAGGAACATGAGATACCCTAATCCTAAACATGAGTGTGAGGTTTCCTCCTTCATAATTTCTGGACTAGAAGACTCTAGTAACCATTTGTTAGGAAACAAAGTCATCAGCACCACATTTATAAAAAACAATAGGGGTGCTAGGGCAAAAGCTGTGTGAACACACAATGTTTTGTTCACCGATAGTCCATCTTCCTCAGGAGATCCATAGAAAATCAATTTAAGGAGCCCTCTTTTTTAAAAGACTTCCAAGGATTAAGATTATTAAATATTGACTTTATGCTGCCAAATCAAATTTGGTAAGTAGGGTGAGTTGGTGTAAGGAGAAAAACTTATAAAGCTTGCAAATTTACTTCACCTTGGCAAATGATTTATTATGGATTTTTAGAAATCTTGTTACTATCTTATACTGGTGCAACTTCAGCTGTTTGTTTTATTATAAGTATTTTTTTCTTGTTATATTTGTTTTATTACATCATTTTCTATATGTTATGTTGTTTTTCCCTCTGTCATTTGTACCCTTTCAAATCTAATAATCACTTCCAGTATTTTTAAAATAGTAATACTGAAAAGTCTAGACAATTGTTATGGATTTGTAAATAAATATATATTTCTGAAACAAAATATTATAACAAAACACAACTCAATGAAATAAATGGAAATAACAGCAAATACAATAATATCCTTCGAAAAACAATCCAAAAAAAAAAAAAAATCATCAATCAATCCCCCCCAATCTAACAAAAAGAACTGTATGATCTACAATGATACTTTATACAATATAAAACAGCAAATAACATGAAAACTTTGATCGCAGGCTCAGCATGTTTACTTGAGTCTTATATTAAAGGATAATTTCAATATTTTTCTAGTCAAAATTATTTTTCTTCATCCATGGTATATATTAATTTATCACATTACATTGAATGCTTATTTTCATGTTTGGACTCATGCTACTTCATCTCCATTTGAAAAGTTCAAGAACAGGTTAGGTATGTTTTTTTTAATTTATAAAAAATATAAAACAATATATTGGTATTTTAAGAAATATGTTCCATAATTATATTAATAATTATTAATTATATTAATTTAAATAAGCACTGAAAGAGGAGACTATAACTGCCCCACACAAAACACACCTTAATCCTATCTGGTATCACTCCAAACTTCAAGGCTATCCAAGAGATAAAGAAATGTATTTGCCCTTAACGCACACCCAAACACACCAACCACATGCCGAACCATGTCTCCGGCACATTCCTGACAATCCTAGATGAGATACATCAACTGACAAAAAATTTCTAGTTGGACCATGATATGTACACCAATCCAGAATTTATTCTATGAATGTCCAAGCACCACTCTCCCTCCAAAATACTACCTAAGAGAATAATAAATATTGTAAAACTGTTCTGTTTAGCCTTATTGATCAACTGGTATTGATATAAGTACAAAAGGTGGTCACTCAACATACACTTTTCTGCAGAGGAATTCCTATTCATTTTTTTTTCGTTTCCCCAAAACAGTGTTGGGGAATATGCTGTAGCCATAACAAGGAAAACCAATCTGGTCCTTTCCAGTACACCTCTATGGTGAGAGTAGCCTGCTCCTTTCTGCCTATACAGCACCAGGGACTGATGATGATATCTGAACCTGGAAGTAGTTCCTAGGAGCCCATAAAGATTAATGTTGCACAGGTTAAAAGCCTTCCTTCCCTTGGTCTGATGAGCTTAGGCTTGTGAGTTAGCTGATGGTAAGAGGTGGGAAAGAAGGCCAGGGGGTTGGAAACTGTTTATTGGGAAGGTGAGTATGGAGAACACAGGCAAAAGTAGTCAACGACTACTGTGTTAGCAGGCCCTGAGGGTAGTCATATCTGTTATTCTACCCTTTTATATTGTTAATTATTCCTTCTCTTGTTAACAGAACCCCTGTTTATTGTTACTTTGGATTTCTTTGTCACCTCAGCAGTCTACAATATTCCACATAATTCACTTGACTTGTTACTATTCAAAAGGAGACATGGTATATGAGCCTTTTGTGTTCTACGGGTGTCATTTGTTTTTAATTCTACAAGATGATGTGTTCAACTTGTTAATTGTACTGTATTATTTATGCTAATGGATAAAAACAAGAATATTAGTCACACTGTTTTTTGTATTTATCTGAAATGATTAGTTCAATTTTTTATTTGAATTTTATAAAGATGTGTATAGTTAATTTTATCTAAGCAGCAACTTTTATTTGTTATAAAGGATCTGGAGAACTGTGTTAGCTGAATTTGACCTTAGTTGTACCTTTAAGGCACTGATAACTCACAAGGTTAAAGAAGAAAAATTGCTTACTGCCTGAAATAAAAAAAAATACTTTTCGTTCTTTTTAAAAGAAAAAAAAGATAAACAGAAAATTTTGCTTTACTGAAATGTTCATAATTAACTCTGACATTTAGTCACTAGGTAATATTTAGCTCAGCAGGGAACTGAATGAGCTGCTGTGCCAAATTTCAAGTTGGTCTGAATTATGAAAAATACAGAAATACTTTGAAGACAATAGAACTGTCTATTTAACTACCTAAATGTATGTCTAAACTGTATGCATATTTGCATTATGCAGCAGTGTAGATGATTTCAAACATAAAGGCAAAAAATTGTAAATGTACTCCCATACTTTAGCACCCAGTGTTTAATCTTAGTTTGCTTTTTACAGAATCACTGATTCAAATGTAGCCGCAGGCACTAATGAGCAGTGGCTATCCTTCTAATGATAAGCAAGGCAACTGTCCATTTAGTTAATCATGTTTACAGCTCCATTTGCATCCCCTGAGCTTCTGTTCACCTGCACATCTTCTTTAAGCATTCCACGTAACAGGATGGGTAGTCTGCCTGAACACACTGTGACATTAATTAGCTCTAAGTGTTCATGTTCCTTTGAAATGTATACAAATATTAGACTGTATTCATCAATGAGTTCCAAGCTTTGAAACTAATGAAAACATTCATTTTGTAAAACAAAATAATCAGATGGAATTTTTGTGCTTTTTGGCTTAAGATTTTAGATATGTACAAATTTGCAAAAATTTAATGAGAAAATTTGCAAAAAGTAATGAGACAGAGATGGTGAGAAGCCCTGGGAATGGAAACAGGTTTTAGGGTGAGTAATGGTGTCACAACCTACCCAAGAATCACAAGAGCATTTATATGACAGTACCACTGAAAAAACCCACAACTGACTATAGTCTGCTACAAAATGAAACAATGTGCAAAGTGGGAAAGTTGTTTTGACGACTCAGTCTTAATGTGGTCTTAAATCATGTGCACCATTCAGATGACTGTGATGAATCAGCACTGGTGATAAGCGAATGTCACAGAATTTGCTTCACCTTGAAGCGAAATCACGGAAATGTTTACAGATGTTGAACTGCGCAAAATGTATTGAAGTCAAAGGGGAAGGAGGGCTGAACCACGTTTGAGTAGATTAGAATGGTGCAGCTGTCTTTTAAGTGTTCCTAGGGACTAAGGAAAGGTCTGCCAACAACTGTGGACCAATTATTGTGGTCAAATATGTGATCTGAGCTGTGAGCCATGCCTCAAATGGCAAAAGGAGCAGATGTAATGAATGCCATTAATACAATAAAACAAAATGGCACAAAATAGCAAAAAATAAATAAAATATAGATTATTTTACAGAGAGAGTGCCCATTTAGGCAGCTGCATGGGATTGGCTTGTTCCATCATTTGAAGTTGCTGCTCCAGGTACGGCGAGAATGTCTTTTTGTTTCCCATGTCTCTGTGCAGATACTTTGCACTTTCTTCTTCCTTCAAGAATAAAGAAACATCTTGTAAATAGTAATAAATCTTTTCTTTTTATTTTTTCACCACGTGTCCTGTGTTTTCTGACGAGAGGAGGGGAAAAGGAAGGTCTTCTTTAAGGGTTGTTTTGAACTTGTTGCTGAGCACATGCATAATTAGCCATGCGGTGCTATGTCGTCACTGCACAGAGCTTAGTGTAATATATCCATTGACATGATTAATAATACTGCACATTTTTGTTTATTTTTTTAACACATGCAGAAATGAAATCTGACAGTATTTCTCAACCTTTGTGGCTTTAGAACACATTTTTAGGTTTTTAAATTCATTGACAACCCATATAAGGCAGTTGAAGAGCTGTGTTGAAATGACTGCAAGTGGAAGAACTGAGTACAGTTAGAGAAAAGGAAAAATATTGTGTAGCGCTGTTTGGTGGATGAGGTGAGAAGAGGTGGTTTCAGCACATCTCAGTAGCTGAAATGGCTTTATTTTTTTTTTCTTCGTGAGTTTGCAACCCTGTAGGCATGTGTGAAAGTTCTGTGCATGTCTGCTACAGCTCTGTGGTGTCACATTGACCTAATAAAGCATCAGAGGGTGCTTGGAAAAAATGTTTGCCTAAACCAGCCTCACAACAAATTTCCAGGAAAATATTCAGCAAACAAAATCACTGGCAAATATAGCACATTCACTACGAAAGGACTTTGGAGAATTTCACCGATCAACAGTAATCAGCACTCACCTACAACGGACTGCTGACTCTCATCACTAAGCAGATTTCACTATTGTGGCTTGGACTGTGATTTCTTCAGAGTCACTGTGTACTCCCAGTACATTCATTGACACATCGTGCATCTCTTATGGCTGTGGTCTTAAACTCCGGTCCTGGAGGGCCACAGTAGCTGCATGTTTTCATTCTAACCCTTTTCTTAATTGGTGACCATTTTTTGCTGCTAACTAACGCCTTTTTCTTTCATTTTAATTGACTTGTTTTTTAAGATTTGTTCCCCTGAATTTCTTCATCATTCCTCTAAATTGCTTCATTTCTTTCCTTAAAAAGCACCCAAACAGAAATGAAATGTGGAGTGAGCCAACAGAAGACCAACTAAGTCAGGGCCTTAAGCTCCAACCAATTTGACTCCAGACAGTTGCTTAATTAGGAGCTGATTCTTGTTGTTAATTAAACACATTCTATAAGTCTATGGCTTGTTGCTGCTCTCATTATGCAATAGAAGACTTTTCCGAAATTGTTGATTTTCTCTTTTCTAAGAGCACTGCCAGATTTAAACACTAGCGTGGCGAATTGCTCGCGTACTGAAGTAGTGACTTTAGCTGCAGGTGGAAGTTCCATTTTACTTATGGTGCCAAGCAGAGCTGCATTGTATTAGCCAGCAACGGTCCTGTCTTTGTCCAGTCTGATAGCAGTCATAGATAGATAGATAGATAGATAGTCATGAGACATTGTATCTTTTATTACAGGTACAACAAATAGTTCTGAGCAGGCATCAGCCACAGCACTGCTCTTGTGAAAATTTGGAGAGGGACAGGCAAGTTCGTTGTACCATGTGAACATCACCGAGAGAATAAAACTGAATATTAAAAAAACAAGTGCTAACTTTTACAAGTAGCCAAAATTTACACCGGGTGATACAGGTTCAAATCAAATGTATGTTTTTATTATATTGTAGAAATAATAATAATAGCAGCTCACTACTCAAAACACAGAGCGCCAGGTCTTGAACCCGGGACCTTTGGGTTATAAGGCAGCAGTTCTTATCTCTGCACCATTCAGGAATATGTGTAATCTTCCTGTCGATTGACATTTGAGCTTCAGTTTTTAACTCATTGACATCCAAATGCTTTTTTTTTTCTTTGGTTATATTCTTGAATAAAAGAGCATGTGTTTATTTGATATTTGGACTAAAGTCTTCACACATTATACACTTCATGTCATTATTAGTATAACGGAAAATGTTTCTGTTTTAGATATTTGTTCAGCATTTCCTTTCATCCTGCACTTACACAGATCTTTGTAGACACGGAACACACATGAAATGCATGTATTCCAAATATCGATATACTGTATTATTTACCCAGTACAACTCCAGATCTCACACGCAGATAAGCAGCCTTGGCTTGAGCTGGGAGAACTTTTTGCCCGAGTTGAGCTCTGTGAAGGCGAGGGATGGGACAGCAGGCTACTTGTTACTTGTGCTGATCAACGCATTTACAAAACAAAAGATGCTGATGGAGAGGTGTGAAGTGATTTAAGGTGGGCTGGGATTACAAGTTTTTTCATAGGCTTCAGAAATTCTAGTGTTAAAGAGTCATGCTCCATCTATCATTTAATTTCACCAAGAGAAGTCATGAACTAAAAAAAACACTTTTAAATCTGAAATACTGTATATGACTGTGTTCCATCTAGAAATGACAGCCCAATCCAATGCTATGAATATAACCAAAGAGAAACATATACATACATAAAAGCAGATGGCCAAGGACAGAGCCATGAAGAACCCCTTGTGTGAATGGGGCCTTCTGTTGCCAAGAATGACAGACATTTTCCTGTCAGTTAGATATAATGTAAACCACTGGAGGGCAATGCCAGAAATACCCAGAATGCATCCTGAGCAGTAGAAAATCAAGTTTGACAATATCATATGTCTCACTAAGGTCTATCAAAATTATTATGCTGATTTGCTCAGGGTCTGCTTCCATAAGTGAATAATTAGTTACTCAATGCAGAGCAGTTTCAAAGCTGTGCTGTGCCTTTGAGTCAGAATAAAAAAGGTTTCATCAGGTTATTACAAGTTAAGCAACTGATGAGTTGGGAAGCCACAAAACACTTGAGAACTTCAGATCAAAAATATGAATGAGACAGAGGCTGAAAATTGTTCAAATTGTCAACATCAAGACTGGATTTGCTGAGGTCAGAGAAGCGGTTCTCAAAGTAGCTTGAACAAAGCCAGTGTCAAGAGATTTATCTATTCTAATTGTAACCAATGTTCCCTCTAATTTTATTTTGCTGCTGTGTGGATGTGCTTATAATCTGAGCAGTGTAATAAATCTGTTGGGCTTTGTATGATTCATTTCATGTCAACGGAACCCACTGATCAATCAAAACATCCACATCCAATAGCAAAAACAAGTCATTAAATGAGGTCTTTTCTGTTGCTGATTTTATGAAGGTTTAGAGTAATATACCAGTTACAGTAAATCTAGATTGCATCATTTTAAGACAGATTTTCAAGTGTACTGACTTGACCATGCAGTCAGTATAAAAATTGTGTTACTCAATGAACAGCCCCTGTCCTGCATACCATTGTGTCCTGGAATTTGCATGACTAATTTTTTGGCAATTTCATTAATCATATATGTTCACTTCTCTGGAATGATAAAAAGGTATTTTGCTGTTCATGAAAATTCTGTTTTGCTGTTCGTGAAGATTCTTTTCAAAATGGTCAAATATTTTTAATTAGTGTTTACTTCCTTAGTGTTAGTTCAACAAAACGGATTGGTATTAATTGCATTAAACCACTAACTTATATACCAGTACTTTCTATTGTAGCTTATAATATTGTACTCTAAAATGAACAGTTGAATTACTGTATCTATAACATTTGCATTTAGACACATAATGCACATCATGCATTATACAACATCTTTTCACTCGACAGTCAAGTTAAAAATGTAATGTATTAAGTCAATTCATAGAAATTTTGTTATGCATGTTACTGTAATGCTCAGTTGGTTATTTCTGGCGCCAGTCTTTCACTGAAAGCCATCGTGTATACACTCTGTCAGGACTGATATTCTGTCTACTGTCATTTTAAGAGTTAATTATCATGAACATGTCTAAATGAAACTCTTATAGATGGTTTCAACACATTGTTTTTAAGATGTTCGTCAGACTGAATCCCCGTTCACAATCTGCATTTGATGGAAGAAAAGTGGCAGTGGTATCCAGAAGACATGCTAGGTCAATGAATTGTTCATCACTCAATGCAAATTGAAGTACATCATTAAAACGCCTTCATCAAGCTGCATTTCACTTTTTCTGCAATCACAAACTTTCTATTACACATCATCAGTATTGTTAAAGAATACTGCATATCTGGAAAGCAGTGCTGCTAATTATTCTTTACCAGTGTCAAAATCTGATATGTCAATGAATACTTCAATCTCAAAGACTCACCATTCCATCAATTCATTTTCAGGGAAATGGTCTTGTAGATACACACAGACATTCAATGAATCTACTCAATAGGGCTCATGTTGATATCCTCATCATTGACAATCATGGCAATCTCTGTATTCCAGTAAGCAATTTCAATAAGATTCTTGGCACAATGCTTATTGATTTTTGCTGTTACAATACAAAGTGCCTCAATGGTTGTAAGATTACTTTATTGCAGCAGCTTAGATGTTAGCCAGTTCTCCAACAACTTCAACACAAGCAAAGCAGCACAAAACTGTGAGTTCTCTAATTTCTTTAGGCAGAATTTATTGATCTCATCATTGTGAATGTTTACCTGCTCCTTGCAGTGTTTGACTAACACTGCAATGTTTTCCATTAGTTATCATGAAAGAAAGTGTCTTGAAAGCCATCTCACTTCATTTAGTAGTTTAAAAGCTCAAATGCTAGCATGTCTGTTAATTCATTGAAATCTGCTTTATTTACAGAAGACCTGGTGAATAATGTGTAGATTGTTCTAAGGAGTGTCTCAATATCTGCTGTTAAAGACACAGGTTTGTATGCATGCTCTATGTCCAAATCTTCTCCATGAGCAACTGTGAAATGCTACAATGAAGCATTGCATTAACTACATAGTTTTTACCTAAAAATAATTGATGTTTCATCGGAAGTGAACATAACTATTTTCTGCGTGTTCTTTGAGTTTTCTTTAGAAAACTTCTTAATTGCAGATTCTATTTACCTGATATCGCAAGCAGTTACACCTAAAATCCCAGAATGAGGCTGAAACTTTGCATACAGGGTAAACATTTCTGTCAAAGATATATCTGTGTTCTTGTCTACCACTAGCATGTGGAAATCAGTATTGTGCAGCTCACCCATGATGTCTTTCGTAAATATGTCATTAATACATTCTACAAACTCAGATGCACTATTCTTGCTGCCACAACATTCAGGAATTGATATGTATTTTGGCATGTGGTCATGTATATCTTGCACCGTAAGGATGGATTCATTCATATTCATAGCCACAAGTATGTTATCAATAAAAGTATTCACCTGAGCAACTTATGCATTTTTACACATTGGTGACAAAGCATAAAAAGGAGAATGAACTTATATTACTTAAATTCTTAAGGTTTGAAAATTTATAATGGAAAAATTAAGACATTTTTCTCAATCAGCAGTGGATGAAGTAATACAGCTAGATGCAAGTTGAAGTAGTTTATCATCCTTGGGGGAAAAAAATCTTCAGGTTATCATGGCCACGCTTTATCACTCTGCCATAGTATATATTCTTGACATCAGTTAATGAATCTATTTGTAATGTAAGTTTAATCACAAATATCAAACACAGAAAAGAAAGTATTTATTTGGAATAAAATAGTCATGTGGCTTTTGACTCTTTGATTAGGCCATGAAAATAGATAGATAAAACAAAATGAACGCATAAAGCTTTTTTTGGTGGAATATTTAGCTACCTGAAGTGTAATGTCCAACAACCCAGATACAGGGGATGCTCAAACCGGTGTGTTTCTTTTGTGCCTGTCCCAAGCCTGGATAAATGGGGTGGGTTATGTCAGGAAGGGCATCCGGTGTAAAATTTTGCCAGATCAATATGTGGACAATAATACAGATTTCCACAACAGATCAGTCGAGGCCCTGGTTAACAACAGCCACCCCCAGTACTGTTAGCCAACAGAGTGCTTGCAGAAATTGGTCTACTGCTGGCCGAAGAAGGAGAAGAAGAGGAGGAGACATGTCTGGAGGCAGGAGAAGAGGAGAAAGATAAAGAGAGCGGAACTGACGGTTGAAATTTTGAATGTTGGCAGTATGACTGGTAAGGGGAGAGAGTTAGCCGATATGATGGAGAGAAGGAAGGCTGATGTATTGTGCATGCAAGAAACTAAATGGAAGTAGAGTAATGCCAGGTGGATCGGAGGTAAATTCAAATTGTTTTATCATGGTGTGGATGGGAGGAGAAATGGGGTAGGGGTTATTCTGAAGGAACCGTATGTCAAAGTTGTTTTGGAGGTGAAAAGAATGTCAGACAGAGTAATGATTATGAAGCTGGAAATTGAAGGTGTGATTATGAATGATGTTGTTAGTGCATATGCCCCTCAGGTTGGGTGTGCGATTAATGAGAAAGATTTCTGGAGTGAGTTGGATGAAGCGATGAACAGTGTACCCAAGAGACAGAGAGTGGTGATTGCAGAGGATTTCATTGAACATGATGGTGAATGGAACAGAGGGGATGAGGAGGTCATCGGTAGGTATAATGTCAAGGAGAGGAATGAAGAAGGTCAGATGATAGTGGATTTTGCGAAAAGGATTGACATGGCTGTGGTGAATACATATTTTAAGAAGAGGGAGGAACATAGGGTGATGTACAAGAGTGGAGGAAGATGCACACAGGTAGATTACATCCTATGCAGAAGAGTCAATCTGAAGGAGACTGAAGACCGCAAAGTGTTGGCAGGTGAAAATGTAGTTAAGCAGCATAGGATTGTGGTCTGTAGGATGTCGTTAGAGATCAAGAAGAGAACGATAGTTAGGGCAAAGCCAAGGAACAAATGGTGGAAGTTGAAGAAGGAAGTCTGAAATGTTGAGTTTAGGGATGAGGTAAGATGGGCGCTGGGTACAGTGAAGAGTTAACAGACAGCTGGGCAACTACAGCAGAAGTAGTAAGGGTGACAGCCAGAAGGGTGCTTGGCGTGACATCTGGACAGAGGAGGGAGGAAAAGGAAACCTGGTAATGGAATGGGAATGTACAGGAGAGTGTACAGAGGAAGAGGATGGTGAAGAGGAAGTGGGATAGTCAGAGAGATGCAGAAAGTAGACAAGAGTACAAGGAGATAAGGCACAAGGTAAAGAGAGAGGTGGTGAAGGCTAAAAAAAAGGCGTATGATGAGTTGTATGAGAGGTTGGACACTAAGCATGGAGAAAAGGACCTGTACCAATTGGCTAGACAGAGAGACCAAGCTGGGAAAGATGTGCAGCAGGTTAGGGTCATAAAGGATAAAGATAGAAACATGCTCACAAGCGAGGAGATGGAAAGAGTATTTTGAGAGGATGATGAATGAAGAGAATGAGAGAGAAAGAAGGTTGGATGATGTGGAGATAGTGATTCAGGAAGTGCAACAGATTAGCAAGGAGGAAGTAAGGACAGCTATGAAGAAAAATGAAGAATGGAAAGGCAGTTGGTCCAGATGATATACCTGTGGAAGCATGGAGGTGTTTAGGAGAGATGGTAGTGGAGTTTTTAACCAGATTGTTTAACACTAGAATTACCAAAGCCTACGAAAAAACTCATAAATCCGGCCCGCCTTAAATCCCTTCACACTTCTCAGTCAGCGTCTTTTGTCTTGTAAATGTGCCAATCAAGACAAGCAGCAAGCAGCCTACTATTCCATCTCCTCCACCGCTGCAGAACAGGCACTGTAACGGTTGTCACATATTGTTTTTATTGTATGCTTTTAACTGTTTCTGCCGCTTGCCCTTTAGTGATGATGTCCCCGGCAATTAATGTTTATGGGATATCTCTTTAAGGGGAGTAGGGGTCCAAACAACGCCTGTGGGTCCTTGCCGAAATGAACTTTGGTGTGACGTAAATCTTCCTTAAAAGGCAAGGAGGCGCGTAGTTTAAAAAGGAAGAGAAGAAAAAGTAAAGGAGCGAGGAGGGCGGAGGAAGAAGGAAGTTGGTTTAAAGAAGTAGCTGGGAAGGAGAACGGAATTGGTAAAAGAAGCGATTGGTAAAGCACGGAAGGCTCCGAAATCACGGTTGGACGCAACGAAGAGCTGTGCGGGCTAATCGGAAGGATCTTCGGAGGGCACGGCTTTAAGTTGGATTTGTGATGAGGGCAGCGGCCATGGAAGGACGCTAACGCTCAG
This sequence comes from Erpetoichthys calabaricus, assembly GCF_900747795.2. NCBI lineage: Eukaryota > Metazoa > Chordata > Cladistia > Polypteriformes > Polypteridae > Erpetoichthys > Erpetoichthys calabaricus. Next base: position 97,542,079 of record NC_041408.2, read on the forward strand.
ACTCTCGGGTGAGACGGATTGCAGTTTTTAACGAAGAATCGTCGCCAAGCCGGTGAGATTGCTCCTTTTTACCTTTAAATACAGTTTTCTAGTCAGCGGAGCTTAGTGACTGGATTATTCACAGACTTCCCAGGCCGTGTGGCTAAACTCTTTAAATCCACTATATATAAAAGGGACTGGGGAACGAGTGGGGATTGTGAGACTGTATATCTAATTTATATTTGTATATATGTGTATATATGTGTATTCCTACAGATATTTACTGTAAATTTATGGGGGGGTGTTGTTAAATAGGATATATCTCTGTTTCTTTTCCTGGCTTTCTTTCTTGCTTTCTTTCTTGCTTTCTTTCTGGATATTATATAAGGGTAAAAGGGGGGGTCCTATTACTTGGTGTTTATTATTGGTTTGATTTATAATATATATTCTTTTGATTTGGCTAAACAACTGTTGGGTAATTATTTCATTGTTTTTTTGTATAAATCCATAAACAACTCCATCTGGGGACATCAAAATTGGGTTGAAGGTTCTGTCGGTTTTCGGACATTATAGTAGTATTTTTCCTAAGAGTAGGAGTTTTTCGTGTGTTCCGGGCTCCTCATTCAACAATTAGGGGAGTTCGCTACAGCACAAAGTTCTCCCAGTTCCAGCCTTGATTATCTGGGAGTGAAGTGCTGAAGTTTTAGAGTGGAAATAATAAATCATTATTTGGAATACATGCATTTCATGTCTGTTCCGTTTCTACAATCATCTGTGTAAACACATCATTTAAACAGAAATGTTTCCATATCTTAGTAATAAATGACAAAAAATGTAGACATAAACTATATAATGTGTGAAGCCTGAAGTCCAAAGATCAAATAAACACTTTCACAAAAGGTTCAAGGATGATACAAGAGTTTCCGTTGGTCAGTGGTAAGAATTGCTGATTTGTAATCAAGAGTCCCCGGTTTGATCCGGACTGCCTCCTATATTTACCATTTTGAGTAGTGAGCTGCTCTTATTAATATTATACAATAAACACATACACTTAGTTTTTGTCTGTAATAGCTGGTGTACATTTATAGTAACTTGTAAAAGTTAGCTTTTTTTTTTCACTTTTATTCTCTCAGTCACGATCATGATACATACTACTGCCCCTCCAGGGATCTGACTGTAGATGTGAGTGGTGTTTTCAGACAATGGACCTGGATGTTCTCTGATCTGGATGGATAAAAGCTGACACACAAACGCTGGTGAATCTGCCTTATTCGTATCTCACTGTCGCTTGATTTTTTTTAATTCAGTTTTATTGAGTTTTCCTTCTTATGCTGAATTAATATGCGCCTTATGGTCCGTAATGTCAAAGCCTCACTGACAAAAAACAGAGACATAGTCCTCACAGGTGGCGCAGTGGTAGTGCTGCTGCTTTGCAGTAAGAAGATTGTGGGTTCCTCCCTGTGTGGATAGCACTTTGAGTACTGAGAAAAGCACTATATAAATGTAATTTATTATTATTAATGAATTATTATTATTATTATTAATGAATAATTATATATATTTGGAATTATTCATTTTATGACGTGTATAGTACATTTTGGAAAACATTGTGGCACGGATGCAACATTATTCATATTATTCATATTCATTAGCATGCCATCTTGCGGTTGTAATCAGTGACCGCATGTTTTTTTTTTTTCCGATCTTGCCTGACCTCCACTTTTTGGTGCATGGTGGTGTTTCTTTTGTACTCCAGGACATACAGAGGAAAGAATAGTACAGAGAGGTCAGTTCTGCACTATATACAATCATCAAATTCAAATGTTAACAGTTCCCACACACCCAAGGACTGTCCTTCTTACATATACCACATGTGTACCTGTTGCAATGTACACACTTCTCTCTATGCAACCACCTTAAGTCAATATGAATATGAATAAGATTAAATTAAATTAAACTTCCGAAATTTGAAAACTGCTCTTAGCTGGAAACAGATTTTCTCATATTTTTAAATTTTACTATACTCTTTTTGGATTCTAAAGTTAAAAGCACACTACTTAAATATTGTAATTAAAAAGTCATCTAATTTGTTCAACCCCCAGATGACATAAGCATTTCGAAGAAACCCTTTAGCCTTTATCATTCTCTGTAAAATTAGTAAAATGATACTTTTTGCATCTATAGTACTATACACATTATTTTGTTGTATTTTGTTAAATTCTATTAGCCACTGCAAATTTTTAGAGATTTAAAATCCCTGCTACTGTAGACAACTACAGATAGCCAATTTACACTTCTGCAGCTAGAGCTGTCAGTTTAACTACAAACTATGGACAGACCATTATTAACTAAAGCAAAAACAGTAAATGGTGAAAAAAATATATAAAAAAATCTGAATTGTACAGAAAATACACATAGATACACTGAGACTTTTTTCTCATGGTTGACATTTTTATTGTTCTGTGTATTTCCCCAAAATACAGAATCTCACAAGTGGAAAGTCATACTTAAACGGTACATACAGTATATATGCATACGTTTATGGGATCATTACTGTTATTTGCAGGAAGTAAAGTGAAATTCTTATTTAAATGTGTAAATCAACATTCGGCTCATTTAGTTATAAAATGTCTGAACTTTTACTTTATGAGGCAACTAGGTCATTTATGTACATGGCTCTTAACCAGGCAACAATACTTAAAAATGTGTGGCAATTAAAATGTGCTTTTTTAAAAAGACTTAAGATAATTAAAATTTAATTTATCATAGGCCATCAGATATTATTATTAATAGACAGAAAAACCAGAAGAACTTTTCTCAAGCTAGACACCAACAGTTTTGTTGTAGTACAACAAGTATAATTAAAAAAATGATTTTAGCTCTCTTTCATTATACACATTAATGCAGCAGATTGGAAAAATGACTATATTATATGCAAACAGATACACTTACAAGACATCTGTTATTTGAGAGGGCTCAAATAAAAGATTAGTTCCATGATACTGACTGCATCTTTTCAAAATGTTTATTATCTCCATGTAATCAAATGGCTACATATGGAAAATTTCTTAAAAGCAAAATGTGTTTGGCCAGTTAAAAGTGGCTTGTGTGAACGTTTAATTTGTATAAAATTGTTACCTGGGGGTCAATAACATAACATTAAATTCAATACCTTGTAGATTTTTCATTAAACCGTTTAAAACGTTATAAGACAGACAGACAGATACTTTATTAATCCCAAGGGGAAATTCACATACTCCAGCAGCAGCATACTGATAAACAATATTAAATTAAAGAGTGATAAAAATGCAGGTATACAGACAGACAATAACTTTGTATAATGTTAACGTTTACCCCCCCCCCGGGTGGAATTGAAGAGTCGCATAGTTTGGGGGAGGAACAATCTCCTCAGACTGTCAGTGGAGCAGGACAGTTACAGCAGTCTGTCGTTGAAGGTGCTCCTCTGTCTGGAGATGATACTGTTCAGTGGATGCAGTGGATTCTCCATGATTGACAGGAGCCTGCTCAGTGCCCGTCGCTCTGCCACAGATGTCAAACTGTCCAGCTCCATGCCTACAATAGGGCCTGCCTTCCTCACCAGTTTGTCCAGGCGTGAGGCGTCTCTCTTCTTTATGCTGCCTCCCCAGCACACCACTGCGTAGAAGAGGGCACTCGCCACAACCGTCTGATAGAACATCTGCAGCATCTTGTTGCAGATGTTGAAGGACGCCAGCCTTCTAAGGAATTATAGTCGGCTCTGTCCTCTCTTGTACAGACCATCAATATTGGCAGTCCACTCCAATTTATCATTCAGCTGCACCCCCAGGTATTTATAGGTCTGCACCCTCTGCACACAGTCACCTCTGATGATCACGGGGTCCAGGAGGGGCCTGGGTCTCCTAAAATCCACCACCAGCTCCTTGGTTTTGCTGGTGTTCAGATGTAGGTGGTTTGAGTCGCACCATTTAACAAAGTCCTTGATTAGGTCCCTATACTCCTCCTCCTGCCAACTCCTGATGCAGCCCACGATAGTAGTGTCGTCAGCAAACTTTTGCACGTGGCAGGACTCCGAGTTGTATTAGAAGTCCGATGTATATAGGCTGAACAGGACCGGAGAAAGTACAGTCCCCTGCGGCGCTCCTGTGTTGCTGACCACAATGTCAGACCTGCAGTTCCTGAGACGCACATACTGAGGTCTGTTTGTAAGATAGTCCACGATCCATGCCACTAGGTATGAATCTACTCCCATCTTTGTCAGCTTGTCCCTAAGGAGCAGAGTTTGGATGTTGTTGAAGGCACTAGAGAAGTCCAGAAACATTATTCTTACAGCACCACTGCCTCTGTCCAAGTAGGAGAGGGATCGATGTAGCATGTAGATGATGGCATCCTCCGCTTCCATCTTCTCCTGGTATGTGAACTGCAGAGTGTTGAGGTTGTGGCGGGCCTGTGGCCTCAGGTGGTGAAGCAGCAGCCACTCCATGGTCTTCATCACATGTGATGTCAGAGCGACAGGCCGGAAGTCATTCATCTCACTAGGATGTGATACCTTTGGGACTGGGGTGATGCAAGATGTTTTCCAAAGCCTCAGGACTCTCCCCTGTTCCAGGCTCAGGTTGAAGATGCGCTGTAGAGGACTCCCCAGCTCCAACGCACAGACCTTCAGCAGTCATGGCGATACTCCATCTGGACCCACTGCTTTGCTGGCATGAAGTCTCCTCAGCTCTCTGCTTACCTGGGCTGCTGTAATTATGGGTGGGGGGAAACTCTCTGCTATGCTGGTGTCAGCAGAAGAATGGGTGGAAGGTGCAGTATTCCGAGGTGAGAGTGGGTTAGGGTGGTCAAACCTGTTAAAAAAGTTGTTCATCTGGTTTGCTCTTTCCACGTCTCTCTCGATGGTAGAACCCGAATTCGAGCTGCAGCCAGTGATGATCTTCATCCCATCCCACACTTCCTTCATGCTGTTATTCTGCAACTTCTGCTCCAGCTTTCTCCTGTATTGCTCCTTCGCTGCCCTGAGTTGGACTCAGAGTTCCTTCTGCACACGCTTGAGCTCATGCTGATCACCACCTTTAAAAGCCCTTTTCTTCTGGTTCAAAAGGCCCTTGATGTCACTTGTAATTCATGGCTTATTGTTAGCATAGCAGTGTATTGTTCTTACTGGAACTACAATGTCCATACAGAAGTTGATAGTCAGTTGTGCAGTCAACAACCTCCTCAATGTTCTCACTATGTGATCCCTTCAGGATATCCCAGTCTGTAGTTCCAAAGCAGTCTCTCAGTGCCTGCTCTGCCTCAGGGGACCACTTCCTGAATGAGCAAGTGGTTGTAGGTAGCTCCCTCACCCTTGGTTTGTACTGAGGCTGAAGCAGAACCAGGCAGCGAGGTGGTGCTGTATGCGTCTTTAACGTTTGCATACAGTAGGCCAATAGTCCTATTTCCTCATAAAACATGAATTGCCCATTTATAATGTTTAAGACTGCTACCTTACAAATATAACAACAACACTGTGACAAATTGTTATATACTGGAAATGATGGTCAGTGCCAATTTCCAGCTGCACTGAGGAAAAAAAACCCAGATATGAAAATCAAAAGGCAAAATTGCAATTATGGGTTGTTAGCTAGAAAGGAAAAAGGCCACAGACACACAATTTGCTACAGTAGAATGCCTCAGTCATATGTCATGATTTGGCCGGTTGAATAAAAAATGTCATTTTTTGGTCTGGAGATCATAGCAAACATCAGCTACCAAAGCACTTGCCTAACAAATATTGGTCAGTAAGAAAGTAAATATCATATTCAGTATCTACAGTATAGAAATTTCTATGAAATTAAACATGAAAGGTGGTCCAGCACTCAGTCCTGGAGAAATCAATAGTCAACTCATGTCAAGTCATCTTTGTATGCTCAAATTTAAACTGTTTCTTTAGTGTTTTGGAGACTACCAAGTTTCACTTGAAAGCTCGACTGTATAGAATCAGACGCAGCAATGAGCTGGTCAACTGTAAATCTGTTCATATTATAAGAGAATATAAGATAGATAGATAGATAGATAGATAGATAGATAGATAGATAGATAGATAGATAGATAGATAGATAGATAGATAGATACTGTAGATTTGATTTGTCCCCAAGGAGAAATGTGGGTATTTACAGAGGCTGTTTAAATAAATAAATACATAAATAGATAAATAAATATAAATACATACACACACTATGGTGTGACACACACTAGAATGACTATAAAGAAACATTTTTAAAGAAAGAAAACGTCTGACTTGGCTGTCACAGTCCCAGTGAGGCATTATGCAGACATTCTGTATTGCTGTTGGTATAAGGAAAGCCACTTACTGTTTCTTGACACACTTCTGCTGAATAATTTGCTGGCTGAAAGTGCTCAGTGTTAGTGTGTCAGAGAGAGAATGTGCAGCGTTGTTCATAATGGCACTCAGTTTTGTTATAATTCAGTCCTTTGCTACTGCTTCCTGGGAGTCCAGACTGCATCCTATAACTCAGCTTGCCCTTTTAATTAGCTTGATGATTTGGCAGGCCTATCTTGAAGTGATGTTACCAGCCCAGCACACAACAGTGTAGAAAATTGCCCTGGCCAACACAGAGTTATAGAAGATGTGAAGGTTGTCACTTCCCATATTAAAGGAACACAGTTTCCTAAGGATGAAGAATCTGCTCTGCCCTTTCTAATATAGTTCCTCTCTGTTCTGAGACCAGTTCAACCTGTCATTCATGTGGACTCCGAAGTACTTGTAGGAGTGCAACACCTTCACATCAACTCCATGAACAGTGACTGGACATCAAGGCTCTTTGGTGCAGTGAAAGTCAATGACCAATTCCTTGGTTTTGTAGATGTTACAGTGCAGACAATTCTCTTTACACCAAGAAACAAAGTTCTCCAGTTGACTCCTATACTCTGTCTCTTCCCCCTTATTGACATACTCCATAAGTGCAGAATCGTCTGAGAATTTCTGCAAGTGACATGGCCATGTGTTATATTTATAGTCTGAGGTGTGCAGAGCGAAGAGAAAAGAAGGCAGGCCGGTCCCTTGTGGTGCTGCAGTGTTGCTCACATCCGTATCAGAAACAGAGTCCTTGAGCTCATATTAGATCTTCCATTATATTCAGACATGGTCATCTGTAAATGGAGAGACTTCATCACAGGGCTGGAGACTTTAAAGTGAGATTTTTGAAACAGACACCATTTTCTGAGCTCACTAAGTAAGTGAGGGATTCCAGATCATTAATGAAGCTCTTTAGAAAAGTAACAGGAAACAGAGGGGTGGGTCGTGTCAGTGAGGAGAATTACTAAAGTACATGTGCATCTGCCACCAAAGCTCCTGTGGTCCCCTCCTGCAGTTTTGACTGTTTATCTTTTGCTTTTTTATTGCCAATTTTAAAATACTTAATTGTGCATGCAGTGATGAAGCAAAAAGATAATTCACTCTCCCCAAATTAAAGCTGTACATGTGAAGTTTCATTTATTATTAAAAAAAATCATACATCAATACTGAATACAATGCAAGTGACACACCAATTGCAAATTAACATCACTTGGAAAAAAAATAAACAAAATTTTATGAAATACTGACTATGTATCACACTGTGTAAGTGCTCTGTCCACATGTATGTTTTAGTAGCGTGCCAGTTTCACACCAGTTCATTAACTGTTGACTTAGTAATGCCACTTAAAAGAACAGGGAGAGAAAGCGTGAGAAAGACAAAACACATCTTTCAAAACAATACAGAGCAGCTTCCTATGTTATATTTGTAGATCTGTACATCCATGACACTTTTCTTAACACTGATTGTTGCTTTCAGCATTAGTTCTTTTTTTATAAAGATATTTCTAAGGGCTAAGGTACAAGACCTAAAATAGTGTGTTTGAGATTAAAAATGGCATGAGGCTGGTGAGCTTGTACACTTTATACCATGTATTCATGGTATTATTAATATTGTACTGTACAAAGATTTGGGACTAAAACAGTTTTGCCACCAGGTTATTTTTTTTAGATTATTATTCCATCTGCCAAACCACTTGTGCTTTTCACGTGACCGGTGCCTATGTCTGTTCAAATGGTGCTTAGTAAAGTTATAGAAATTACAAGTAAAGTGGATCAGAAACAGGGAAAAAACACCTTTTAAAAACATGGCTCTGAAAGTTAAACACATAAAATCTATTTCTTTTGTGTAGTAATATATCAGCTAAAAACTTGCTGTTGGTGGTGATCTACTCATGCGGTACACACATTCAAATGAAAACAACAAACTGCTGAAATGAAACTTCACCGAAAGTTTGCCATCTGAACCTCATAGATCTCTTTTGATTTATTGGCTTCACTTAAGCACCTGTGCTAATTTACCAAGTCCTAAAGAGCTGTCTACTTAAATAATTCTTCTGAATTATAAAAACAGATAGAGGTCACTCTGCTGTCCATGAGAGAATTTTCTTTTACTCTTACTCACCCTTTGCTAAATGTTGTTTTTATTTAACAAGATGGTAACCGATAGAAAGCAGAATGCTCATTCAAACATTCCTCAGGTTAATAAACCCTGTTTATCAAGTCAGAAGTAAAATCAAAAGTGAAACTAAATTCCTTTCAATGTTCTGCACTTTTAAAAGGTTCAAAGCACCAAATCAAAAGACAAGGTGTTTGTCAGAAACTTGTTAATGTATTGACATTATTTACAAGTATTTAAATGCACTTCTGTTTTCATTTTTAATGTACAGTGGAACCTCGGTTCACGAACGTCTCGGCACACGTACAACTCGGTTTACGACCAAAAAGTTCGCCAAACTTTTGCCTCGGTTCACGACCAAACACTCGGTATACGAACAAGCCAGATTCCCTTTCGGTTTGTTGATGTTCATTCTCTCCCTGTGCATTTCCTGTGCAGCGAGCGAGAGAGAGCGCGCGCGCGCACACGCACACACACACACAGAGAGGCAGCGCAAGAGACAGAGGGCTGTACACACACACCCAGGAGCACGCGCGAGAGAGGCGTGTGCGCACACACACAGGAGCGCTCTAGACAGACACACTGTGAGCTGCAAAGCTGATCGCACCCCCAGAGAATACAGACGCCCCTGGGAAAACCCCTAAGAAACATGGACAGACTACCTTCACATTCCTCCTTTCCCTTCTTGCCGGCTCTGTCGTGTAATATGCCTCTCGTGCGGTGCTCCGCCTTCTTAAAAAGCCTGCACGGGCTTCTTTCAGTTTGTTAAATTGGTTGCTTGCTTCTCCTTCTTTCTCTCTCAGACAATCTGTGCTCCTGGCGGAGCTGTCATCTCTGACTTGTCATGGAGCACGTTTAAACTTTTGAAAAGAGACAAATGTTTGTTTGCAGAGCTTTGAATAAAGTTCCTTTTTTTCTACAACCTCCTGTGTCTCTGTGCAAATCTGTGACCCAAGCGTGACAATACACACAGGCGCTCCAGGCTCGCAAAAGAGAGACGCACGCACACACAGGCGGGGGAGAGAGAGGCGCGCGCACACACACAGGAGCGCGCTAGAGAGACACACACAGGTGCTCCAGGCTCGCAAAAGAGAGACACACACACACACACACACACAGGCGGCGGCGGGGCGTGGGGGGGGAGAGACAGTCGTGCGCGTGCGCACACACACAGGAGCGCGCTAGAGAGATACACACAGGCGCTCCAGGCTCACAAAAGAGAGACGCACGCACACACACACAGAGCGATTGAGGGACGCATAAGTTAGAGAAGGCTTGTTTTTGTTTTCAGTTCTGTTTCCAGTGATCGGTTCGTAGCCTGCATTGTTGCAATGTTACTTTTCTTGGTGGTTTATTAAATTACGGATTTTTCAAATGTTCCTTTTTTCCCCTGTGCTTAAAACTCATTAAAAAAAGTGTTTTTAGCGAGAGCGGTTCCTAGCACTATAGCGCGAACTATTGCAGTGTTAGTTTTCTCTGTTGTTAAAGGTTTTCTCAGTGTTATTCAATGTTTTTACATTTAGTTTACCATTACGCTGTGCATTCTATGGTATAATTAACTATATTTGTGCTTAAAAACTAAAAAAATGTATATATTTACATACAGTTTCTACGGTCTGGAACGGATTAATTGTATTTACATACAATCCTATGGGAGAAATTGCTTCGGTTCACAACCAACTCGGTTTACGACCAGAGTTTTGGAACGAATTATGGTCGTGAACCGAGGTTCCACTGTACTTGTTTACATTTTTATGGTTGCCTCAATGTTGTCATCACACTGCTATTCTGTGGGGTTGTTTTTCATTGGTCCTGCCATTATAGAATTAAGGATCCATCTTGATGACATTAATTATGGGATGTTTGCATTATAAAAGAAGGACGAAGCAATTCAAGGTTATGGGCCTCGCTCATGGGCTCAATTGAATAGAGTCACTGGCATTTACAAAATTTGAACCAGCCACCTTCTGATTGTCAGCGCAGATCCCCAGCCTCAGAGATACCACTCCACCTCACATTTGTTTAGGAATAAAAAATAATTAAGGAATGTGTTTTGGCTTCATTTTCATTTTAACTTTGTTTTGAAATTTTACTACTAATCTTATGTTTTAACTTACCTCTCTTAATATTTCTAGCCATTACTCCCATCAAAATTTAAGGTAATTAATCTATGCCACTCATACCACAATTTCTAAAAATCTTTATATTGCTCCTATTTCAAGACAGAATCTGTGTATGTGCGAAGCTTGCATTGCTTACCTCAAAATTTAAAAAAATATCAATCACTTCTCAGCAGACTGCCAATTGTGTTTAAAGAACAAAGTACATTTTGATTCTGATCTGTTCCATTTCCTTTGCACTGCGGAAATCATTCTGGGACATTCCTACTTTGGTGTCATATTATTTCATTCTGATGAAAGATCAGTTGGTAGAGAGATGCACTGCTGTCATTAGAGAATGAACCTGTTTGGTTGTGATGTTTGAATATCCTATGACATTCAAAGCACCACTCTCTATTCATTAAAGAACATAATCTGTGCCATCAAAGCACACCTCATACCAGTACAATATTACTTCTATCACCAAGCAGAAATGAGTCATGGCCATCCATAAATTTTCAAACTGGCTCTCCAGAACCAGATATCATTAAGGCTAGGTTACGTTACTACAGTCCTCCAGTGTCTGTATTCCTTTTCTTCTTCTTCTTTCTCTTCATCTTTTCAAACTTCTGTGTAGGATTGATGTGCTTGATCAACCTTCTCCAAACAGCTCGGTCCTGCACCTTCTCGCCAGTCAAGCCCTTTTTCTTCAGATCCTCTTTTACTTTATCCGTCCACCTCTGCTTCACCCTCTCCTGATTTCTCTTCCTCTGCACTTTCATTTCCATCCCTCTTTTCAAACATATTCATTCTATCTCCTTATCACATGTCCCTACGATTTTAACCTACTTCCCTGTACTTTCTTAGGCATTTCTCCCACTTTTGTTGAACCTCTGATTGTCTTATTCTGTCCTTTTTTTGTAACTCCACATAACCATCTTAATTTTCGCATTTCTGCCATATTTAACTTCTTCTCTCGCATTGCCCTGCACATGTCTCAACTCCATACATCATTGCTGGTCTTTCACTATGCTCCTGCGTTTTATCTCTTAATCTAATTCTCCATCTTGGTCTACCACTGATCCTAGATATTTAAATGTATCCACTCTTTTTAATAGCTCTCCCAGTAGGGTAACTTCTCAATCCTGATCATCATTAAATCTCATATATTCTGTTCTCTTCCTATTTATCTTCAATCCACTATCTTCCAAAACTCTTCTTCATTCTTCCAACTTCCTGTCCACTTCCTCATTTCTGGTGCTACACAACTCAATGTCATCTGCAAAAAGTCTGCACCAGGGGGATTGGTCTTTTATCCCATGAGTCAGTACATCCATAACCAGATCAAAGAGGTAAGGACTTAAAGAAGATACCTGGTCCAGACCTACTCTAAGTGGGATCTTGTCTATTACCCCAATGCTGCTTTTAGTGTAAGGACATTCCTCACATACGTCTCTGGAACTCCTTTCTTTCTCACACACCTCCAAACCATTTGACATGGCACTCTATCATAAGGCTTCTCCAAATCAATAAACATCATAGGCAAACCTTTCTGTTTTTCTCAATGCTTCTTTATGAGCTGCCTCACTGCAAAGAGTGCATCAGCTGTTCCTCTCCTTGGCATAAAACCAAACTACTCCTCCTCTCTCTTCAATAAGCCTTCTCTCCACATTTCCATTATGTGTGACTTTAACTTTATCCCTATATAGTTTCCACAATCCTGAATATTTCCCTTGTCATTATAAATGGGTATAATCATACCGTTCCTCCACTCTTCTGATATTCTGTCCTCTTCATAGATCTTCTGCATTAGATCCTACAGCACATATACTCCCTTTTCCCCTAAACTCTTCAAAGCTTTGATTCTTATATCATCCAGTCCTGTTGCTTTTCCATTTGTCATTCTTATCAGTGCCTCCTTTACTTCCTCCATGCTTATTATTTGTACCGTGTTATTATCAACTCTACAAACACTCTGTTATTTTATAACAGGAATTGAATTGGGTTGGATACAATCTATGGAAAATATGTTGTCTATGTTAGTAGCACTTCTGCCATTTTAAACTTAAACACTAAAAAGATTATGTCTTAATAAATAAAATTAATTCTAATAACTGTTGGCTCAGCAATTATCACTGCTGCCTCATCAGTCCAGGTCACCTTTATGCAGGTTCTGGCTCAATCCCTGATTACATGCAGTTTGCACTTATTCCTCATGCCTGTGTAGGTTTTTTTTACTAGTTTTTGTGATTTTCTCCAACATACAAAGGATGTATATATTTGATTAATTGAAAATATTGTAATGGCTTGGTATGAGTGAGTGTGGGGAGTCTACCCTGCAAGGGCCTCTGCTTGTTTCCTGCCTTTTATATCTTTAAATATAACAAAAGTTTTTTTTTAAATAACAGGGACAGCAGATAAAATGGCTTTTGGAAAGAGTGTTATTACTGAGCAACTTGTATAGATTTAAATAAATTTTTTTTTTACTAATGCATATGTTTGGCAAATGTATGAAAGGTATTTTTATTTTACATTGGTTTTGGAATTAGTGCAGAGATCAAAAATCAAATCTAGTCAGTCTCCATTCACTTCTGGTCAGTAAATAAAGCAACTATAAGCTCTATTATTTCAGTAAAAAAAGGAAAATCTAAATAAAATTAGTAATTATTGCACAGGTTTATTACACTATGTCTATGATTGCAAATTTAATGATAGTGTCATTTTATAAAAATGTTATTATGGCCTATATAAAAACATAAAGTAATATTAGTGTGTTTTCTTGTTTTCACTCATTTTTCTAGATCACATAGCAGTTCAGTATGTGAGCTCTGAAGCCACCTTCTCTTTGATTGGCAAGGGCCGCCTTGAAAGAAAGAAAAATGATAAAAGAAAAGCTATTGCTAATAAATTTTATATTAGCTTGGCATGTTGGTTTATACTTTTCACTTTCTATAATAGCTGCTCTGCTCAGCCAAACAAAGGTGTTATGAAGCATTTGAGTGATTCAGGCAATTTGTGTGCATTCACTGCTTTTTATAAAATTCACAGAACCACAGTACTGACTTGTTTTCATTTTGCAGAAAAGCTTGCAATTGAAAAGTGATATTTAATGTGTTTCTCTCTTGTAGTACAATTTATAGGTCACAGCGGATGACTGTGTCAAAATAATTTATTTTTAAGACATTTTTTGTTTAATGTTTGGATTGCATATTTACAGGACACCCTTGGGATTCATTTAATATTTCTGTAAATAATTCCCTATAAAAGGCAGATTTCAATAATAAATTTTAATGATGTGGAGCATACACACACACACACACACACACTAACAAATTTGAATACTGTCTTCCAAAAGGATTTTTGATATCTTATTGAGCCAGTGTCTATGTACCCCAGCATTTGCTTAACCTGTGGTCATTTTATCTTCCAGTCAGCTCGGATTTTATGTAACAGATCTTGAAGTGGCCTTGACTACTATGTTAATTCAACTAATAATAGCAATACTTTGTGCTGTCATTTATTTTTCCATGTGCGATGTGTGGGCTCTGCAGAGTTTGCTTCACCATGACTTTGGCAAAATCATGGAAATGTTCAGGAACTTCACCATAATCCACGTAATGCATTGCAGATAATGGGGAAAAGGAACTGAACTAGTTTTCAGCGGATTTTAAAGGTACACTGGTCTTTTAAGTGTTCCTGAGGGTTAGGGAAGCTGCTGTCAACTATGCTGGAGTGATTATTGTGCCCAAATGATCTGAGCTTTGAGGCAGCAATGACAACCAATGTGCCATCATGTCTAAAAACAACAAAAGACACAGGCAAAATAATGACTACAAACAAAATACTACCAACTAGCAATAGGATACAGAATTTATACAATATATACAGTATTTCATTGTGTTCACAGACATCTAGTCTTGGGGCACATATTGGCTGTACCACGAAGAGGTAGCATGAGAATAGCTCTTTCTGTTGTTTGAAGTTGTTGCTGATCTATGTGTGCAGATACTTTGCACATTTTTCTTCCAACAAGAAGATAGAAACACCTTGTAAATAGTAACAAATCTGTCGTTATCATTATTATTTCCCAGGGTCTCATACTGACTTGTTTTGACTTGTAACTGCACGTGGCTAATTATGCATGGATAATGCATCATGGGGCACTGGCAAAAATGTTTATGTAAGAAGCTGTACAGTGAATTTCCAGGAAAATATTTGGCAAACAAAGTCAGTGGCGAACAGAGCATATTTGTTGCATAAAATGCTGAATTTGGACGATCAGTTCAAGTCAGGACCTGAGCAAGTACCTTATAAGATGATTCTGCCCCCTTCTAACATTTCAAGGACATGTCAACAGTAAAATGCACAATGAAAAAAAAAACTTTGGAAGAGATATTATTTTGTACGTAGATAATTAACTATATTGTATTTACCCCATAATGAATTAAAAGATGCTTCTCTTTAACATCACATGATCGAGCTGCAAGTCTAGTAGGTGGAGCTAGACCTCATCAATAGTAAGAAGCTTTAATAAAAAGACCTATGGAGAGCATAGGGTGCACTTACTTGTTCAGACAGAAGTACTTTTCCGGAAAAAATCTCTGGCCTCAGTGTGTGGTTCTGAGGGAATCTTAGGAAAAATCATTGCCCAGATTAGCTCATGAAGTTGGGGAGCAAGAGATATTTTGCCTGATATACAGAAGAAGTGAGCAAAGGCCAGTTTGTACAGAAGAGAGGAGAAATGTGAGATGGATACTTCTTGAAAGTCGCAGTCTGCATGTAGAATTTATGGTCAAGTAGGATTACATGTGAAAGTGATAAATAAATCAGGCTTTCCGAATTTACATACGATGGCCATGGCATCCTGATAGTTTGTTGCATGTATCTTGGACTTCCTGGAAATGTGGATGGTAATATGATCATTTTGCCTACATGTACGTTGTTATTTTCAGTGTTTGCTTGCAGTGTGTCTGATAGTTCCACGCGCAGATCTTGTTGATGTAATCTGAGATAGTTAAGACAAGCGCCCTCTCTCTTAACAGATGCATCTACGACGTACTGTTGGAATAGTTTTTTCCGCTAGAGTGCAAAATACTAAATGTATTCCTCATAGCTAATCTGTACGCGTAAAATTGGCATTGAGTGAGCCTTATTCGATTGGCGGTTCTTTTATCGGGAACATGTTGTAAATCTTTGTGCCAGCCAATGTCTCCATAAGGGAATAAAAGTGGGTAAACCATAGGATCGCAATTCATATTGAGTGTGGAAATCTGTTTACAGGAGTTGCCTATGGGATAGAAGCAAATGTCCCTTTCGGCAGGCGTTTCGCCATCTTCTCCGATGAAAATCGCTGCAACATTGGTGTGACATGTCAGGGCATTGTATCGTAAATCCTGCCTAGGGTTTTCCTTGAAAACCATTCGTACAGATGCTGTTGGATTGGACTGAGCGATTTCATGCATTTGTTTGTATGATTTAGCGAAGGGGTTGATGGTTCTGAACATGGAATCTAGCTGGAGAAGTACATTTTCGCTGCATGCAGAGTTTGATTTATTTTGTAAGCATACTTCAGTAGCTTGCGCTGTGTCAAAAACATACAACTGTCCATATCCTGGAGAGGTAGAAGTGTTAGTGTATAGTGGAGAGATTTGGTGATAAATTTGCCCGTGTATTTTAAAACAGTATGGTCCGTAGCCAGGAGGTTGAGTTATCTGTGCACCCATGCAAGCAAACGCTAGAGAAGGGTTGAATTCTCGAATGTGTTCACGATAATTTTTAGCTTCTGATGTTTGCTGTGTAAGAAGCAGTTGTAAAGACATAGGTGGCTCCCGTAAAGGTGGTAAAGCTACTTTACCGTCGTGTCAGCACCTCGAGTGCTTGTTGGATGTATTACGCTCAGAAGGCCAGTATAGTGCATGACATGGAAGACAACGAATAGGAATCGAGAAATGCTGTGTCGGCTGTGTGTGGGTGGGACCGGTTTTGAAGTGGAAGCAGGACGAACTAGAAGAGAAATATATATATAAGAGATTAATTTTGTGCAGTTTAAGTGACTAGTTTATTGTCACAGATCAAGTGGCAAGGACACATTCTTTTATTTGCTAAATAATACTCACTGCCAATGTAATTTTACACTATAATAAAAAATGGAGTAAAAATAAAAGTCTTTTTAATATTCAATGTTGTATAGTTGTGTATATGATATATTACTGCTGGTGGCCATCTAGAATATAAACTAACACTGACAATGTGTGCTGTATTTTTCTGAACAGGTAATTTAGGAAATCACTTATGGGTTATGATTATATAAACAGCAAAACATTTCAAAATAAATAAAAAATTGAATGAGGGTATTTTTGAGACTAAGAAGGGATGCTCCAGATGGCAACTGAAAACATAGACCTGTTTTTTGTAAGAATGATTTATTAACTATGCAATTTGTTGGGATGCATTGTACAAAATAAGATTATCTTGTCCTGATGTTTCAAAGCAGAGTGACTTTATTGTTATTGCTCAGAAAGCCTGCTGACAGCCAAAACAAAGCAATTTTGTTTATTAGTCTTCAACTAACAGTTGACCTTTTGCAAAAAAGAAACGTGTCCGACATTAACATTATTAGGATAATAAAAGTGATTGAATTATGACTACCAACATCGCCCAAGACAGGAAAGTGGAGCAGCAACCAATGAATTTATAAGAAACAACATAAGACTCATTTCCTACAAAAATATCAGACTCATCACATTTCACTTACTGTAAATCAAAGCAATATTTATGAGAAAACATCTAACTTCTGCTCCAGGCAAGGTCAATGATTTACTATGTTATTATTTATTTTGTTAGCTTGACTCTCTATTCATTTTTATTTCAGTATAACCCCACAGAGTTTGATGAACATCCTGAAACTTTTTTTTTTTTTTAACCCCCATATGATTATGAGAATCTGGCACCCACTACATCAGTACTGTGGAGAAAACGACCACAATATATTGAAGAAGAACATTTCTCTATATATGAAAAACTAGAAAGTTGGTTTGGCATAACGTTCATTGTAAACCGAGTTTGTTTGGTAAAATCAGATTAGTATTATACAGTATAAAACAAACAGGCCTATGCAAAATTAATCTCTAAGGAAGGAATGTTTAAAGTAAACACATGTTTTTATATACTGTATAATTAAAATATTAAATATAACTACACAGTTGTTTTCTTAATATTTTTTAGGAGACTGTGTTCCTTTATTGTTGGTAATGACATCCCTTAAATATTTTATAACTCTGTGATGGCCAGCATGATTTTTTTGCACTGTAGTGTGCTGGGCTGTTAACATCACTTCAAGAGAGACCCACCAAACCAACAAGCTAATTGGGCAGACTCGGTTACAGAACACACTCTTGGCCTTCTGGAGGTGGTAGCAGCAAATGAAGATAAATCTGATTGCTGTTATGAATAAAGCTGCAATCCTCTCTTTGACAGAGTAGCGTTGAGGAATATCTGCCAATAAATTACTTAGCAGAAGTGTTTTAAGAGACACTACCCATGCTCCTTTATAACAATGGCATACCTTACCTGCCTCGCTTTGATGGTGTTCACTCTTTTTATCTTTAGCCAAGTCAGATGTAATTTACAGTAATTATGGTGTATATTTCTTTGTTATTAGTATTAATTTAATGGGCTTCTATAAAAAGACAAATTACCTTGTTTGCACAAATAAAGTGCCATCTATCTATCTATCTATCTACTATTAACAGGGACACTTGGAAGCCCTAACAGATTCATAACCATTTGGAATTAATGTACAGAAACAATTAAAAAGCTTAGTAGTTCATTGTTTTATATAGCAATTTTAAATACTAGTAGGTTATTAATCTAGTTTGCTTTCTTTGCAGCACTGTAGAACTGTAATCTTCAGGGCCGAATCATACTTTAGTGTTGTAAATTTCCAGCGTTTGTTTGCAGTTTTTCATGTTTTTCAGCGTTATCATGTTGATTTGCAAGCATTTTTCAAGCGTTTTTCAGGCAGTTTTAAAGTACAGTTTTAAGCGTTTTGCAGGGAAAATATGAATGACATAATTTCCATTTTGTAGGTCGTCAGGTGTTGTTGTGTTGTGAAATTATAGTTTTTTTCCAGAACATCTTCTTTTACTTTACTGCTTTTAATCCTGGCAATCACAGGACTGCTACTGAAGAGCAGTTGTTGTCAGCATTGTGAATGCGTATATTGGGTTCACCCTGTTCTGCAGAAAAGGGAGTCAAGAGGACAATTCTTGACTCTATATGAAGCAGACATCATCCTGAAAAATTCCAGTATTACACACAGATGTCGATAAGCATGTAAGTTATTTCTTATAAAAACTGCCTGCTGCTGTAGTTGTAACATCATTCAAGTGACTGAACCAGTCGTCTAGGAACAGATAGTGAGAAAGGAGTTATCATACACATTTCCAATAAACTCAAAAGAATTGAAAATACTGTATGTTGAATTTATATACATTTAATCCTGTATGGGCTGAGGGTAAAATTAAAGGAACACTTTGAAAACACATCAGATCTCAATGGGGAAAAAATCATGCTAGATATCTATACTGATATGGACTGGGTAATGTGTTAGGAATAAAAGGATGTCACATCGTTTGATGGAAATGAATATTATCAACCTACAAAGGGCTGAATTCAAAGACACCCTCGAAAATCAAAGTGAAAAAATGATGCAGCAGGCTAGTCCATTTTGCCGAAATTTCAATGCAGCAACTCCAAATCCTACTCAGTAATTTGTATGGCCCCCATGTGCTTGCATGCATGCTTGACAATGTCGGGACATGCTCCTAATGAGACAACGGATGGTGTCCTGGGGGATCTCCTCCCAGATCTGGACCAGGGCATCACTGAGCTCCTGGACAGTCTGAGGTGCAACCTGGCGGCGTCGGATGGACTGAAACATAAAGTCCCAGAGGTGTTCTATTGGATTTAGGTCAGGCGAGCGTGGAGGCCAGTCAGTGGTATCAATTCCTTCATCCTCCAGGAACTGCCTGCATACTCTTGCCACATGAGGCAGGGCATTGTCGTGCACCAGGAGGAACCTGGGACCCACTGCACCAGCATAGCGTCTGACAATGGGTCCAAGGATTTCATCCCAATACCTCATGTCAGTCAAAGTGCCGTTGTCTAGCCTGTACAGGTCTGTGTGTCCCACAATGGGTATGCCTCCCCAGACTGTCACTGACCCACCATCAAACCGGTCATGCTGAACGATGTTACGGGCAGCATAACGTTCTCCACGGCTTTTCCAGACCCTTTCACATCTGTCACAAGTGCTCAAGGTGAGCCTGCTCTCATCTGTGAAAAGCCCAGGGCGCCAGTGGTGGACCTGCCAATTTTGGTATTCTATGGCAAATGCCAATTGAGCTTCATGGTGCCAAGCAGTGAGCACAGGGACCACTAGAGGACATTGGGCCCTCAGGCCACCCTCATGAGGTCTGTTTCTGATTGCATGGTCAGAGACATTCACACCAGTGGCCTGCTAGAGGTCATTTGTAGGGCTTTGGCAGTGCTCATCCTGTTCCTCCTTACCCAAAGAAGCAGATTCCGGTCCTACTGATGGGTTAAGGACCTTCTACGAGGGGCCCTTTCCAGCTCTCCTAGAGTAACTGCCTGTCTCCTGGAATCTCCTCCATGCCCTTGAGACTGTGCTGGGAGACACAGCAAACCTTCTGGCAATGGCACATATTGATGTGCCATCCTGGAGAAGTTGGACTACCTGTGCAACCTCTGTAGGGTCCAGGTATGGCCTCAAGCTACTAATAGTGACACTGACAGTAGCCAAATGCAAAACGAGTGAATAAACAGTCAGAAAAGATGAAGAGGGAAAAATGTCAGTGGCCTCCACGTGTTAAACCATTCCTGTTTTTGGGGGTCGTCTCAGTGTTGCCCCTCTTGTGCACCTGTTGTTAATTTCATTAAGACCAAAGCAGCTGAAACTGATTAACAACCCCCTCTGGCACCTAACTGACCAGATCAATAGCCCAGAAGTTTCATTGACTTGATGCTATACTCCAATTAAAAGTGTTCCTTTAGTTTTTTTGAACAGTATACTTCCAAAGCACTTTTTTGTTTTCTTTAAGTTTTATGAGTGTTGGCCAAACACACTTAAAATGTGCTGCATATAGGAGTTTTCTAAACCATTCAATGTTAAAATTCTTTGGTGTGAATAGTGTCATTAAAAATAATGGCAAATAACTTTTCAAGCACTTTAGGAGCATTCTGGTCTAGCATTTAAACACTGGAAAAACATTTAAATGTGAATCCACCTTTATTTTATTTGATATATGGCTATATCTTGTCTCTGATACAGGATTCAAGAATTGTAGTCTCCATCAAAACAAAAGTAGCCAAAGCACAATGAAACCTGGCATCTGAAGTACAAAGCAAAAAAAGAAAACTGCACCTTAGAGTGTTGGAGCCCACAAATGAAGACCATAAAAATGGAGTGCTTGTTTTCTAAAAGAGTAGGAGAAAGACTAATGACAGGAGATAAAGAGATTGAAGTGAGTAACAGGGATGTCATATGTCACAGGGATAATACAGTTTATTTAGTGTTATCTCTAGCAAATGCACAGCAGTAGGCACCTGGAGCAACTGGCCACAGAATTTACGGTGCAATAAAATCATTTAGGGACATATACAAGTACCTCAAAAATGTCACATTGTCTTCTTCATTTTGGTATTAATCACAATATTTTTTTCTGTCATAGGAATAGAGGAAACATGCATTTAGATACATGGATGAAGGAAATAGAGGTAGAATTATTTATTTTTTAAAGAGATGAAAAAATTACTTGCCTTCTGTCCAGCTAACACAGTTACTGAAGGGTTACTTGTTAACTACAATATCATTACATAAACCAGCGATATTGACATGATTTACTACATGGAAGCTCTGTAACATTTAGTAAATAATGGAATAAAAAAGCACATACCAGAAGCTATTCAGTTCACCTCATTTATAAACGGATTGCAGCAACCAGTGTTCTTATATATATATATCCATCCATCCATCCATCCATTTTCCAACCTGCTGAATCCGAACACAGGGTCACGGGGGTCTGCTGGAGCCAATCCCAGCCAACACAGGGTACAAAGCAGGAACCAATCTTGGGCAGGGCGCCAACCCACACAACAAGCACACACAAGGGCCAATTTAGAATCGCCAATCCACTTAACCTGCATGTCTTTGGACTGTGGAAGGAAACCAGAGCTCCTATATAAATATATATATATAATACTTTATAACTGATATGAATTATTCTGATTTAATAAACAATGAAATACATTTCTATAACATATAATTGCAAGTATATGAACTATTATCATAAGCCTGTAAAACATATATCTAAGTTACTGTATGGCCAGATTAATTTTTGATCTTAAAATCTATATAATTCATTATTGTTTTCAGAAACTTTTTTATTAATGGCTTGCAGGTAGATATAACAGCAGGAATAAGGATATGTGTTGAACAGCCCATTGGGAGAGGTTGTTTTGGTGGGTGTTGTGTGGCCCCAGCTACCTGCCATCTACTTCATTGGTCACCAGCAGCTCCTTTCATGTGGATCTAACACTGTCATCTGCCTTTTTCATATATTTACACCACTGGCTCCACCTTGTACCTTACTTGGGCTCAGGGACCACACCTTCTCCTCATGTTCCCCTACTCAGTGAGATGATCCAAGCCAGGATCCTTAAGGAGACTCGGTGGTGACAACGCACCCCGGCTATTACTCTTCTCTTCCATGATCTGTACTGGCTCATTTTATGACTGGGTTCTAACACCAATGATTCTTCTATGCAGTGTTTCTTTCTTCCTGCTTTTACCTTCTTTGTATGAGAATTTTAGTTTCTAAAGATATTGCTTTATATTTGTCAAGCTGGGCAAATTCTATCTATTACTTTCTAAAAAAATAATGTAACAAGGAAAAAATAGTTGTAAAACCTGATGGGAATGACACATTGGTGAAACAGTTATTACAGCTAATTTATACCTTGATTAAAATGGGTTTGAGTTCTAGTCTGGCCACTGTCTGTGAGGTATTATATATTCTCTTGTTGTCTCGATGGGTTTTACCTGAGGTGCTCCAATTTTCCTCCAACATTCCAGAGACTTGCTGATTAGTTTAAATGGTGCCTTTAAACTGACTTGTTTTGAGACAGTATGGGAGAGTGTGGTGGCCAAATTTCTATTGCCGGCCTGTTGCCTGTGTCACGCATGCACATTTGAGGACCAGCTTCCCGGCTCTGATAAGATATGTGGTACCTCCCAGACACTAGGGGGCACTGTTGCTAACTATCCTGTGGTCTTTCCTAAGCAGCTCAGAGAAGATGCCCCAGGAGACTGACTGACTAGGCCTCACCTAAAAAAGTCCAGTTCGGCGCATATGAAAACAGCCATCCCTGGAAAGAGGCATCTCATTTGTGACCCGAGTCTTGATAATAATAATAATAATAATACATTTTATTTATATAGCGCCTTTCCCATGCTCAAGGCACTTACAGAATATAATAAAGAACGGCAGAATCTATAGTATATAGCATTGTACAAACCAGATAATAAATAAAGAAGATTAAGACAGTAAATTCTGAAAAAAAAAAACAGACAACATAATTGATGGTCTCGCACACACACACATACAGGTTACATGAGCATCTTGACAGAGAAGTAAACTGAGAGAAAGGTAATAAAGTCAAGTAGAGCTAAAAGCCTTAATGAACAGATGAGTTTTGAGTTGTTTTTTAAAAGAATTCATGGAGTCAGCTGACCTGATTAATTTCGGTAGGTCATTCCAGAGTCTGGGCGCTATACAGCTGAAGGCCCTGTCACCCATGGAGTGTACATTAGTGAGGGGCACAACAAGATTACCAGAATCAGAGGACCTTAGTAGGCGGGCAGGCACATAGTGGTCAGTTATGTAGTTTGGTGCAATGTTATTTAAAGCTTTGTAGGTTATTAGTAGGATTTTATATTTGATTCTGTAAGACACAGGGAGCCAGTGAAGACGGAGCAGGATGGGTGTGATGTGCTCACTGCTGCTGGTTCGAGTAAGGACTCTTGCAGCTGAGTTTTGAATAAGCTGGAGCTGTGATATAAGATTAGAAGGGGCACCTGCCAGTAGGGAATTACAATAATCGATGCGGGATGTGATAAAAGCATGGACAAGTTTCTCAGCATTAGAGAAGGAGAGGAAGGACCGATATGTTACGGAGATGAAAGTAAGAAAGTTTCTTAATGTGATTTATGTGGGCAGAATAAGTGAGGGAGGAATCAAAAATGACACCAAGATTTTTTACAGTAGAGGCAGGTCTGATGAGATCACTGCCAAGATGGACTGGGAAGGAGCTCATTTTATTAAGTTGCATTTTAGTCCCAATTTGCAGGAGTTCAGTTTTATTACAATTTAATTTTAAAGAGTTCTGCTCCATCCAGGTTTTAATTTCACTAAGGCAGGTTGTGAGCTGAGAAAGCTCTGATGAAGTTCCACTTTTAACATTGAAGTAGAGCTGGGTATCATCTGCATAAAAATGATAACCCAGTCCATAACTACAGATAATATGGCCAAGGGGAAGCATGTAAATACAGAAAAGCAGAGGACTTAGGACAGAGCCCTGAGCCCTGAGCCTTGAGCAGGAACGGAGATCCCAGTCAGACTGATTGCTAGTGGAATGCTCATTAAGCAATGGTTTATGTTCCAGCTCGCCTGCTTATTTCTTTAAACTTTAATATTATTTGTGTTGCATTGCAATTAAAATGGGGAGGCTGGGCTGGCAGTACAACTATTTTTGGGACTCTGCAAGAATCGCAGTTCTACATCTCTCTCACGTTGTATGCTGCCAGGACAGGTTTGGGCTCCTGTCATCCAGAATATGACCGAGCTAGAGAGTCATCCTGTCAATTCTCATTTTTTTTGTTCCAGTACCTGCGCAAAGTGAGTTGTAGGCTTTTTGTAATTCCACTACACTTACAAAATATTAACAGTGATGTCAAATTCTGTACTACAGTGTTTCAAAGAGGTTATCACACACATGCTCACCTTCATTCTATATTGTCTGCTAATCAGCTCTCACACATACACAAGGAACACAGCCAAGGAAAAATCTGTTTCCAGTAGTTGTTATCAGATTACTCATATTCCATTCTATTTAAAAATGCCTCATTGCAAACTATATTCACTTGAGTAAATTACTGCAACACATGCCAAGTAACTCTACTTACTATAATCTAAAATTTCCTTGCATTCATTTCATTAACAAAGGACCTCATCAAAAATGTTAGTTTACCCAGCTTTTTTAATTATTTACATTATGTATTTTGTTCTGCATTGAACTCGAAAACATTTAAAGTGAAATGATAGTAATTTTCAAAATTAACTCAAAAATTATTAACTGATAACTCTAAATCTTGTTTTCAGCTTTTTTTAAACTTGCTTTTTCAAGCACCTTATATGTCACCAGAACGAAGTGAAACAGTTTGACTCCCTGCACTTGATTGTCACAGCAAGCTGCTGTCAATTTTTTTCCTCTTTCCTGTGAAAAAAGCTAAAGGGATACATGGGGTTAAATGAGGGAATTCAAACACATTGATTGAAAATTCACACAAAAATGGTCTTGATACAGATACTAGGAAAAGGTTTTCAGAAATGTACAAGGAAGGGCTAATAAGCAGAGTTTAGTTCACTAGAATATTAAGAGCAGGAACATTTTTCTTAACAGTACAAAACACATTCTAAGCCAGATAAGACTGTGATATCAAAGACAGTAAAGGCAGAGAAAGTAAAAACCAGACAGATGAACCCTTCAGCCTGTTTGGAGTCTGTATGCATTGTTTTTCTTAGAAGTCTCGCCACCTGTCTGCTCTGCTCTTACTTTTGAAGTGTTTGCCTTGTGTGTGTATGCTGGTAAGCATATATGGTACAGCTTATATATAAGCACACACAGGGCTTTCCAGTGTATCCAAATCTATGTAATGTATTATTCTGTGTAATGTTAAATCTTGCAGTATCAGCTAGGAGATTCACCTCTTCAGTTCACAGAGTGTATGTCTATCATATGCTGAATATGGCAAAAATTGTGTGTCAACAATTTACATAGTCACATAAAAGCAGTATGATATCCTTATATATTGTGACAATATCATATTGGTTTTCAGTGCCATAAAAACCAATGGGCCTATTTTAGTGTTTGATATGCAGTCTCAGGTTCTTGCTGCTTTTGTCTGTGAGGATTTTTTATTTCTGTAAGAACTGCAGAATGTTAAGAAAATTAATCTTGGAAACAATCCCACATTTGTGTGGGCCTCATCGTTGCAGTCCTTCATACCTTTTGGACTTAACAGGATACCCCAAGGGACAAATGGAACAACTGGGAACCCAAGATGCCTGACTTTGCCAAATTTTCCAGTTTACCTGATCATAGATCTAGTTTCTCCACAACCCTGCTCTGGATAAACAGGTTAGGAAATGGATGGATAGATGGATAGTTCACAGGCAAAGGATAGCTAAAATAATCTTGTTGTCAAGATCTAAAACAGGCCACAATCAAAAAGTTAAAAGGGATCTAAACAGGGACAGAATCAAACTCAAGGCAAAAAATACCCTAAGCTAAAGCTGAATTTTCCTGAACAGTTTCCCAACTGACAGAACTCTCCAAAGACCTCCCAATTCAAGCAAAAAGTATTTCCTTTGACGTTTTTGTTCTCTTTGGGATCTTTTATAACCACAGGTTTTTTTTTATTTTCCATAAAAAAGTCAGAAACTAGTGAGTATCCTCTTATACAAAGCAAAGATCAGACAACATTCTATGCTTTACATCTGTGACAACACATAATGCATTTAAGATGCTTTTATATAAAAAAAGCCCCAGTGATGGCATTACTCTATATGTGTGTGAGATGCAGAGGTTGCCCACAGCCTTTGCATTTCCTTGAACCCAAGTCATAATAGTCATGACTGGGATGGCTTAGGCAATGAGGACACACAAACAACAAAGGCAAGTGCAAACAGTGCTTTGTGCCTTTTTATTCAATCATTCAGTGTCCAACAATAAATAATTTGTGATGCCAGCTCTTTAACAAATAAATAAATAACCAATAAACCCCAGTACTCTTTGTGGGAGTAAAATCAGTAGTCAATAAACAATACATCATAAAAGAATGTAAAAACAGAAAAAAATGACAAAAATAAAATTGGGTTGTTTCTTTCTGTTCAGTGAGCCTTAGTGCCTTTCTCTCTCTTTACCCCCACTCAACCATCAGGTCTACTCAGCAAGGGATGCCGAGGCACTGGCAAGTGCGATCAACCTTTAACCTTTTCGAAGCCACCTGAGCTGGCCAGTAATGGAATACCAAGCCCGGCTCCATTGTCCCACCAGCATCTCTGTGGGCATCTGTAGGACAATCCCTCCTCTCAAAGCTCTTTAGTCACTCCTCCTTCTTGGATGTTCAGCATTAGCGACCCTACTCCAAGAGAGCCAGTCCTCTTGCTCACTCTCAAACACCATGCCTTCGGTCTCTTGCACCAGCATGCTCACTTGATCTTACTCTCTCTATTGCCAACAAATTCCATTCTTGAATTTTCTCCCATCTTTCTCTCAACCTTTCTTTTCCTTTACAGTAATCCCTCGCTATATCGCGCTTCACCTTTCGCGGCTTCACTCCATCGCGGATTTTATATGTAAGCATATTTAAATATATATCGCGGATTTTTTGCTGGTTCACGGATTTCTGTGGACAATGGGTCTTTTAATTTCTGGTACATGCTTCCTCAGTTGGTTTGCCCAGTTGATTTCATACAAGGGACGCTATTGGCAGATGGCTGAGAAGCTACCCAACTTACTTTTCTCTCTCTCTCTCTCTTGCGCTGACATTCTCTGATCCTGATGTAGGGGGATTGAGCAGGGGGGCTGTTTGCACACCTAGACGATACGGACGCTCATCTAAAAATGCTGAAAGATTATCTTCACTTTGCTCCCTTCTGTGCAGCTGCTTCGTGAGCTGCCGCCTTCAACAGCTTTGTGCCATGGTGCTTCGCATACTTAAAAGCCAAACAGCCCTATTGATTTGTTTGCTTTTCTCTATCTCTCTGACATTATCTGCTCCTGATGCACACTCCTTTGAAGAGGAAGATATGTTTGCATTCTTTTAATTGTGAGACGGAACTGTCATCTCTGTCTTGTCATGGAGCACAGTTTAATCTTTTGAAAAAGAGACAAATGTTTGTTTGCAGTGTTTGAATAAAGTTCCTGTCTCTCTACAACTTCCTGTGTTTCTGTGCAAATCTGTGACCCAAGCATGACAATATAAAAATAACCATATGAACATATGGTTTCTACTTCGCGGATTTTCACCTTTCGCGGGGGGGTCTGGAACGCAACCCCCGCAATGGAGGAGGGATTACTGTATTCTTTTTTGCTCTTCTCTCTATCCTACGCAGACCCTTAATGGGTGCAAGTGCTTTGCCTAATGATCTACAGAGCATCAGTGAGGAACAGCTCAACCAATCGTGCCCGCACCTTAACATTTAATCAGCTTGTTTCCCCATTGAAGACCCCGCTGCCCCACAGATTCTCAGTGGCACACAGAACCACTGAGCTTGAGATGCACTGCTTTTAATTCTAAAACTCTGCACCGCAGTGGACCCAAACGTGCTTTAACACAATGTCTTCCAAAACTGGTAGTCCCACAACTGCAGATGATATCAATAATAGGTGATACTACATGTACCAAGCCACACATAAAGCAAGCGAGCAGAAAGAAACAAAAATATATAACACCATGAGCCTTTGTCTTGTGTCCATGGCATATGAAAACCACATGTGTACAAGAACAGAAGGAGCTAGTTAAGAGTTTTAGGATAACAAAAGAGAATTGTCAAGATTCAAATAAGTCCAAAGGTTCACTATACATACAAATACAATGCTGATTTATTAAGTAGTTGTAAATGATGTCAAAATTGTCAAAGTATAGGCACTGTGGTAGGGTTGCGTGGTATACTGGTACAGGAAACATTTACAATGGTACCCTTCCACCTGCTCTGGGCATCCACCATTGCAGCTCTGTAAAAATATTCAGTTTGTAGACTTCACAAAATGCAACTACACACTTAGACATGGTTAAAACTGCATGGGGTACACCTCATTTATTGCTTTGACACAATCTCAACTTCATGGGGGAATACTCATTGTTTTGATTTAACAGACATCCATAGGGAAGCGGTGAGTAGAGTAATGCAGTGGCATCATGCACAAAAGAGGCTGGAGTAAGATGGGGTTTTGGAGTTATCCATTATTTACTTCTGAACCATTTTGATATCAGTACTGATGTCAAAAGCTGGTTTTGACACCAAAGTGAAAATTTTAGTTCTGATCTAACACCACCCTGGTGTGATAGAAATGTTCACCCATTACAAAGGTTTATTGGTAAGAAATTCTGCCAGAGAATGTTGCTGTTGATGAGACATAAACCCTTCACTTCACCAGAAGCCAAAAACAGGGACAGGAATTGTGTCATCCAACTTTTCTTTCGAAGAAGAAGCTGAGAGTTAGTCCTTCAGCACGGAAAGCCATGGCCACTAAATTTCGGAATGCCTTTTTCAACATCACAAACACAGCAACACACAAGTTTGAAACACAAACAGCAATCACAAAACTGCGGGAACCTTTTTCTACCCATTCACTCTATAGCCTCCCTGAAATTTCCACCTTTTTGGATCCTCAAAAATGTCATCTTTAATGAAAGGTTTAAAGACAAAGTGGCTTTCAGTAAAAATGTTCTTCCTCAGGATGGACACCTCAGAAAAGCAGATCTGAAAATATTCAAGAAAGTACAACAGCAGTTTAAATGTTCTCACAGAGATAATGTCTCTTGCTGCGACAGGTGGTACATATCATCTACAAAAACACTTACACAGAGCCACAAAATGGAGACACCCATAAAAAACAAGAAGGTATTGGTAGTTAAGAATTTTACAACATTTAAATAAAATAATAAGCTCATAAACAAAGTGAAACTACATAGTGAAATCAGAATTAGAATTTTTATAATTAAGAACTTACTAAAAATAACCAAGTAAGGAGAAAAAATGATCTTTGTTTCCTTAATTAGTAAAGTTTATTCAAAAGCTTAGATATTAAATGCTTCACACAATGCCGTGTCATTGTTATATACAGCGCCCTGAAAAACAAGTGTTAAAATATATTATTAATTTGATTTGATTTGTTGTTGATGTTTCTTTAATGTACAGTACATAATATAAAAATATAGACATTGTCTTATCTGAGTATACGAGAAAGTCTAGGGGAGACCACTCCCAATTTTTTAATTTTAAGCCCTATTTGCACCCTAACAATATATTTAGTATATAGTAACATTTATTTATTTATCCATAATAATCTTAATAACAAATAAACACAGGGTTAATCTCCATTAATTTACTAATACTAAAGCCTGACTGTGAGACTTTTAAAGAAGGACTATATTTTATCAAGAGTCTTAAAGATCAGTTTTCAAAAGTAGCCTGATATTTTGTATAATATACACATTTTTTTGTTTGAAATAGTGAAAATAGACAATTTTAAAGCAATACATATTATTAATCATAAACATACAATTGTATTTTGCTCATAGCAATGCACATAATGTTTTAGTCAGAATTCACCCTGTGGCTCCACAATTGCTGCATCTGCACCAAAGAACAAATGATGAATGGGAAAACACCTTTCCTCACCTCAGTGGAGCCATTTGCCTCCTCCTTTGGTGTCAGGCAATTCTGCTGAAGTCGGCAGGATTGCAGACTGTCTAAAACAAAAAAAAAAATCTCTTTAGGATTTTCATCCTCCCCACTGGAGATGGTCAGAACCCACACCTTCCAGTTCACATGCTTGAGAAATACATAATTGTACAAGGAGTTAAAAACATGTTTAGTAATATGTCCTTATCCAATAAATTTCACTGCACAGAATGAAAACAGAAAGTGAACCAAAGTGAACAAATGTTTTCTTTTGAAATGCAGGTCCATTGACTTAAAGTTTTACATTATACATTTTTGATATAACAATATCCAAACAAATAGGAAATGTATGCACTTTTATTTTCACTATTCATTAAGTAGCTTGGATTTGTGCAAGAGCTTAATTGAAAAAATTCTTATACTTACTTGGCAGATACTTTTGTTTAGTTTTTATTGCTTCAGCTATCAAGGCCAAGTGTAACACATGGGTAATATTTACTTAAAATCACCTGTGATAACTGTTTTGAGATGCTGACTCATTCTGTTTATAACAGCTTTTCCTAGGAGCCTTCTTACCTTTATAATCCATAGTTAAAGTACAGAAGGTACATGGTTTGTTCACATAATTGTACTCCATTTTTATACAGTGTAATTTAATTTCAGATTCCAGATTTCTGTATACATGTAGAAATGTAACAGCCATCTCTTTCTTCACCATTCTTAGTCTTCTTCTTCTTTCGGCTTGCTCCTGTTAGGAGTTGCCACAGCGGATCATCTTCTTCCATTTCTTTCTGTCCTCTGCATCTTGCTCTGTTACACCCATCACCTGCATGTCGTCTCTCACCACATCCATAAACCATCTCATAGGCCTTCCTCTTTTCCTCTTGCCCGGCAGCTCTATCCTTAGCATCCTTCTCCCACCCAGCATCTCTCCTCTACACATGTCCAAATCAACGCAATCTCTCCTCTCTAGCTTTGTCTCCCAACCATCCAACCTGAGCTGACCCTCTAAAGTACTCATTTCTAATCCTGTCCATCCTCGTCACGCCCAATACAAATCTTACCATATTTAACTCTGCCACTTCTAGCTCTGGAATATGAGGAAAAGCAACTTATCCCAGCAGCATCAGGAGTCATTGTGAACACACACACCAACCTAAACCCATCAGTCAGCAAGACAAGCAAATAGCAGGAAACAGATGATGTCATGTGGCATCTATCCTTGAAAGTGTGATGGCCTGTATTATCCTAAACAGTATTACCACTATAATAGGCTGGGGCCTCATGTATAAATAGTGCGTGCACACAAAAACGTTGCATGAGCCTGTTTCCACGCTCACATCGCGATGTATAAAACCTAAACTTGGCGTAAAGCCACGCACATTTTCACGCCAGCTTGGTGTACACAAGTTCTCCGCTCGGTTTTGCAAACTGGCGGCACCCAGCGTCAAAGCTGTGCTTTTGTTCCAGTGTGGTTTCCCTTTCTTTTTTAGATCCACATCCCTGACGTGGCTTTATCAAATACACTGAAATTAACCGCATAGTGTTTATTAGTTTAAGGCATTCGATTGTAATTAACCTGTAACAATATACTGTAATTGTCCATGGAATGGCCAAACCATTCCAAATACCATAGCTGTTTTAGTGTTGTTACTTTCAAGTATTTATCCCACTGTATCTGAGTGTGGAATCACAGCTCTCAAGCAGCTGATCAGAAAGAGAAATATCGGCATACAGCATCTAGCACACGCTGCCTCAACCATGCGCACAGTCTATTAAATTGCTCTCAAATAGCAAACGCTTCAGAGCCTTTCCTGTAGGGACCTCACGGTTCAAAAAGTTTCATCCCAAGAACTATAAAGGCACTTAATCAATCCATCAAGTGCTCCTTATAGAATTGTTTGTACTTACAAGTACAATTACCTCACTGTAAACTTGCGATACATTTATAATATTGCACAACCTGAGCCACTTTATAAAGCGCATATTTACATATGATGACAATATCATTTTTACGATGAAATGCAGCAAAATATGTTTATTACATTATACAGTAAAATGTTTGCATCATTTAAATCTATATTGTTAATAATTAAACATGTGAGGACTTGGTAGCGCAACACTAGCTAGTTCAGGGATTGTTCCTGCCTCGCTCTGTATGCTTGCTGGGGCTGGCGTGACCCTGGATGGATAGATGGATGGAATAATTAAATGTTCTAAGCTTACAGATAGCTTAACATCTATTACAGAGATGATTATGTGGCAATTGGGTACTTGGAGAAAGGAAAGGATGGACAGTAATAGGAGGTTAGTACGTTTGAAGGAGACAGTACTGCTGCAATAAATTATTTCATCGAAAGTTGCGCACAGCGCAGCAAGCATCTTGCAGGAGGCAGGAACAATCTCTGGACAGGGCACCAGCTCGTCACTATCACTGCGCCACCGTGTTCCCATGTTTAATAACATGCTTTAACTCCTATCATCATGAAAATGATATCACGTATACAACTCAGTATTTCAGTTATTCAGAGAGCTGTAATATCACGAATGTAATGGATTCTGTGTCCTGTCGGAGGAAGAAAAAGCCTGTTTAAGAAGCACATAGTGATTCATACACATAGAGCACGTAGAAACAACACATACAAAACAAAGCATTTAACGTGCTACTTTAGTTACGATGGGATTTGAGAAACTAGTAAATTCCATCCATCCATTATCCAACCCGCTGAATCCAAACATAGGGTCACGGGGGTCTGCTGGAGCCAATCCCAGCCAACACAGGGCACAAGGCAGGAACCAATCCCGGGCAGGGTGCCAACCCACTGCAGGACTAGTAAATTAAATGATTTAAAGATGAAGTTTATGATGTTCTACTTTAATGACAAAATAAACTACGTGATTAAAGTGGAAATTTCAAGATTAAAGTTGACATTTCAAGCCTTTTTCCTCACTGTGTGCCTATTTTTTTTCTTTTCTCTGTACACTAATAATCTTTCATATGAAACTCAGATGGTGGGCTACGACTCGCCTTTTCACAGCGACTTTGATATCTGACAACTTTTTTTATTTCGGGCACTGTGCGACATTGTGAACTTGATCTTTCAAGTTTCTCCGACACACTATGTCACTCGATCAACTTCCTTTTGTTGTTTATACTACTGTTTAAACCAACAAATAGTACGTTTTTCCTTGCCTCCATTTGGTATTCTCTGAAATTCTTCTATTTTCCCCCATGGTTTTGCCATTATCTTTTCACAGAACGCTGAGCTTGAGAGCTATTTATTTTGATTTGCATATTCAAAGAGGTGTAATTCTGGGAGGAGTTTGGGAGTGGCAGCAGGCGCGTTCACGTGTGTTACTTTTCATACTGACCGGGATTAATGTAGCAGAAGAATGTGGAAGTTGGTGAATGCACAGATTTATGCATCTGGATTTTTTTGTGCATACGCACATTTCCGCTTTTGTCCATACACCATGTTTTAGTGTGAATTCTATGCACTGCGTTATGCATGAGGCCCCTGGTTATTGACGAAACACTCTTAAAACATAAATGATAAATATACACTGTGGAGCAGAACTTATATGTATAAGTTTTATTATTGTAAGTAATTTTTTGGAGTAACTAATGTCATCTATAATCACAATCAAAACAAATTTCTAGTACACATTACAACAACAACAACAACATTTATTTATATAGCACATTTTCATACAAAAAGTAGCTCAAAGTGCTTTACATAATGAAGAAAAGAAGAATAAAAGACAAATAAGAAATTAAAATAAGACAACATTAGTTAACATAGAAAGGAGTAAGGTCCGATGGCCAGGGTGGACAGAAAAAACAAAAAAAAACTCCAGAAGGCTGGAGAAAAAAATAAAATCTGTAGGGGTTCCAGGCCACGAGACCGCCCAGTCCCCTTTGGGCATTCTACCTAACATAAATGAAATAGTCCTCTTTGTAGTTAGGGTTCTCACGGAGTCACTTGATGCTGATGGTTATACAGACTTCTGGCTTTTAATCCATCCATCATTGTTGGAACATCATGGTGCTTTGGGTAGATGGTGGTGGCACAAGCCACCACCAATAGGACACCGGAAAAGAAAACAGAAGAGAGAGTAGGGGTTAGTACAAATTTTGAATGAATAGTTATTATAATGAATTGGATATACAGAGTGTCAGGATTAAATTACAGTGAAGTTATGAGAAGGCCATGTTAAAGTAATGTGTTTTCAGTAGTGTTTTAAAGTGCTCCACTGTATTAGCCTGGCGAATTCCTACTGGCAGGCTATTCCAGATTTTAGGTGCATAACAGCAGAAGGCCGCCTCACCACTTCTTTTAAGTTTTGCTCTTGGAATTCTAAGGAGACACTCAGTTGAGGATCTGAGGTTGCGATTTGGAATATAAGGTGTCAGACATTCCGATATATAAGACGGGGCGAGATTATTTAAAGCTTTATAAACCATAAGCAGAATTTTAAAGTCAATTCTGAATGACACAGGTAACCAGTGTAGTGACATCAAAACTGGAGAAATGTGTTCGGATTTTCTTTTCCTGGTAAGGATTCTAGCAGCTGCATTCTGCACTAACTGCAAACGATTGATGTCTTTTTTGGGTAGTCCTGAGAGGAGTGCATTACAGTAATCTAGCCGACTAAAGACAAACGCATGAACTAATTTCTCTGCATCTTTCGATGATATAAGAGGTCTAACTTTTGCTATGTTCCTTAGGTGAAAAAATGCTGTCCTAGTGATTTTATTAATATGCGATTTAAAATTCAGATTACAATCAACGGTTACCCCTAAGCTTTTTACCTCCGATTTGACTTTTAATCCTAATGCATCCAGTTTATTTCTAATAGCCTCATTGTATCCATTATTGCCAATCACTAAGATTTCGGTTTTTTCTTTATTTAATTTGAGAAAGTTACTATTCATCCATTCTGAGATACAGGTTAGACATTGTGTTAGCGAATCAAGAGATTTGGGGTCATCAGGTGCTATTGATAAATACAGCTGTGTGTCATCAGCATAGCTGTGGTAGCTCACGTTATGTCCCGAGATAATCTGACCTAATGGAAGCATGTAGATTGAGAAGAGCAGCGGACCCAGGATAGAGCCTTGTGGAACACCATATAGAATATCATGTGTCTTTGAGTTATAATTACCACAACTAACAAAGAATTTTCTCCCTGCCAGGTAGGATTCAAACCAGTTTAAGACACTGCCAGAGAGGCCCACCCATTGACTAAGGCGATTCTTAAGAATATTATGATCAATAGTGTCAAATGCGGCACTCAAATCTAAGAGGATGAGAACAGATAAATGGCCTCTGTCTGCATTTACCCGCAAGTCATTTACTACTTTAACGAGTGCAGTTTCTGTGCTGTGATTTGTTCTAAAACCTGACTGAAATTTATCAAGAATAGCATGTTTATTGAGGTGCTCATTTAACTGCATAATGACTGCCTTCTCTAGAATTTTACTTAAGAAAGGCAGGTTAGAGATGGGTCTATAATTTTCAAGAGAAGAGGGGTCGAGATTATTTTTCTTAAGTAGGGGTTTAACTACCGCAGTCTTAAGACAGTCTGGGAAGACCCCCGTATCTAATGACGAATTTACTATGTCAAGAACATTATCAATAAGCACACCCGATACTTCTTTGAAAAAATTTGTTGGTATTGGGTCAAGGGCACAGGTGGATGGTTTCATTTGAGAAATTATTTTATGTAAATCAGGTAAATCTATCCTAGTGAAAGACTCTAATTTATTTATTATGGAGTACTGGGGTTTCGGGGGATCCTTAGTGTTGGGGAGATATACTATGTTATTTCTAATATCATTAATTTTCTGATTGAAAAATACAGCGATAGCCTCACAGGTTTTACTGGAAGTACTTAGAAGGCATTCCTTTGAGTTACCTGGGTTTAACAGATGATCAATTGTCGAAAATAACACTCTGGGATTACTAGCATTGTTATTTATAATCTTAGAGAAATAGCAGCGCCTCTCAAGACGGACTGTGTTATTGTATTCTGTTATTTTAACTTTTAATATCTCATAGTCAATAGTTAGTTTAGTCTTCCTCCATTTACGCTCAGCTCTACGGCATGTTCTCTTTAAATCAGACACTCTTTGGGTCTTCCAAGGTATAACAATGCTAGAAGATTTTTTAACTGTCTTTTCAGGTGCAACTAAGTCAACAGCAGCTCTCACTTTAGTATTAAATCTTTCCACCTTACTATTTACATTCTCCTCGCTATTATAGTTGGCACTATAAACGGACTGATTGGTTAGAATGTTTGTAAGTTTTAAAGTTGCTGATGAGTCAAAGAAGCGTTTTTTAACAATATGCTTCTCATGAGTGTTTTCTATCATTATTTCTATATTAAAAAGTAGAAGAAAATGGTCTGATAGACCCGTATCAATGACCTGCTTTATATCAACTTTTAGTCCTTTAGTAATTACTAAGTCTAACGTATGACCTGCTTTATGTGTATGCTGATTAACGAGCTGTCTCAAATCAAAAGAGTCCAGGATGTTCATAAATTCTTTTACTTTTTGGTCACATTGATTATCTACATGAAAATTAAAGTCGCCGACTATTAAGAGTGCGTCATAGTTCGTAATTAAGATTGACATCAAGTCAGAGAATTCCTCAAAGAAAGACGCGTTGAATTTAGGAGGTCTATACACGGATAATACTAGAACGTGAGAATCTCCCTGAATAACAATGGCGAGATACTCAAAAGACTTGAACTTACCAAAACTGATATTTTTACATTTTAACCTGCTAGAGTAAATGTTTGCTAGCCCTCCACCTCTCTTTCCTTGGCGATCAGCACGAGTAAAACTGTAATCCGGAGGCGCAGATTCGATTAAAACAGCTGCGCCATCTGAGCTAAGCCACGTTTCGCTTAGTGCAATAAAATCTATTTTTTTTTCACTAATAATGTCATTGATAAAAAACGTCTTGTTAGTTAAAGCTCTAATATTTAATAGTGCCATATTCAATGTTTCGGAGGAGCAGAGATGAATACTATGTGCGTTATTGATATAGGGAACAGGAATTAAGTTATTTTTATTAGCGCCGCTCTGCGTGTATTTTTTATTTAATCTATGATCTGTTTTTACAGTTTTAATACATTGTTCATCTAAAGTAGTAACTTTAATTAAATTATTGGCGTTTATGCCGTATTGCCTAGATTTTCTATGTGCATTAAGATTGGTTATTACAGTATTTATGTTGCGCACTTTTATGGAAGATTTTTTTAAACAATTATCATGACCAAACACAGGAGTGGCATTTCGGAAGGGGTTAAAAGCAGAGATAGATAGTCAAGATAAACGAATTACCTTCGCTATGTTTTCGGAGAGGACCCGGGCGCCGAAGCTGTTCGGATGCAGGCCATCTCGCTTGAAGAAACGCGGTCTTTCCCAAAAGAGATCCCAGTTGTTAATGAATCCGATGTCTTGATTCTTGCAGAAGCCCTGCAGCCAGTTGTTTAAACCAAGCAGACGACACATTAGTGTACACATTAATGTACTTGGCCAATAAGGTGGATTCTGATTCTTATGTTTTGTGCTACCAGCCTTAGGCCTAGTGGAACCTGGGCCAGGATCGAGCCACTGTTGCTACAAGGTGTAGCCAAAGCAGTAAGGTGCCAAAAGCAAAAAAAGAAGCAGGCAGCAGTTAGAAATCTCTGACCATTCTTCATTTTATTCTGATTTGCCCAGGGGTATATAACTGCTTCAGTCTCCGCCCAGATCAACATGTCGATTGGTGAAACAATGGTACATATCAATTCCTTTGCTTAATAATAGTGTATACACATTTTCATTGGTTAAACAATAGTATTGTTACTAATTAAGAAGTACATTATACCATTGTAGGTTGATAAAAGACCAACATCCCCAGAACATGTTTATTTAACAGCCTGTCGCTCTGACGTCACATGTGATGAAGACCATGGAGCGGCTGCTGCTTCACCACCTGAGGCCACAGGTACGCCACACCCTCAACCCTCTGCAGTTTTCATACCAGGAGAAGGTGGGAGCAGAGGATGTCATCATCTATATGCTACACCGATCACTCTCCCACTTGGACAGAGGCAGTGGTGCTGTAAGAAGTATTTTTCTAGACTTCTCTAGCACCTTCAACACCATCCAACCTCTGCTCCTTAGGGACAAGCTGACAGAGATGGGAGTAGATTCATACCTAGTGGCATGGATCGTGGACTATCTTACAAACAGACCTCAGTATGTGCGTCTCGGGAACTGCAGGTCTGACATTGTGGTCAGCAACACAGGAGCGCCGCAGGGGACTGTACTTTCTCTGGTCCTGTTCAGCCTATATACATCGGACTTCCATTATAACTTGGAGTCCTGCCACGTGCAAAAGTTCGCCGACGACACTGCTATCATGGGCTGCATCAGGAGTGGGCAGAAGGAGGAGTATAGGAACCTCATCAAGGACTTTGTTAAATGGTGCGACTCAAACCACCTACACCTGAACACCAGCAAAACCAAGGAGCTGGTGGTGGATTTTAGGAGGCCCAGGACCCTCCTGGACCCCGTGATCATCAGAGGTGACTGTGTGCAGAGGGTACAGACCTATAAATACCTGGGAGTGCAGCTGGATGATAAATTGGACTGGACTGCCAATACTGATTCTCTGTGCAAGAGAGGACAGAGCCGGCTATACTTCCTTAGAAGACTGGTGTCCTTCAATATCTGCAATAAGATGCTGCAGATGTTCTATCTGACGGTTGTGGCGAATGCCCTCTTCTACGCAGTGGTGTGCTGGGGAGGCAGCATAAAGAAGAAGGACGCCTCACGCCTGGATAAACTGGTGAGGAAGGCAGGCTCTATTGTAGGCATGGAGCTGGACAGCTTGACATCCGTGGCAGAGCGATGGGCGCTCAGCAAGCTCCTATCAATTATGGAGAATCCACTGCATCCACTAAACAGTGTCATCTCCAGACAGAGGAGCAGCTTCAGTGACAGACTGAGGAGATCATTCCTCCCCCAAACTATGCGACTCTTCAATTCTACCCGGGGGTGGGGGGGTAAACGTTAACATTATTCAAAGTTATTGTCTGTTTTTACCTACATTTTTATTACTCTTTAATTTAGTATTGTTTTTTTGTATTAGTATGCTGCTGCTGGAGTACGTGAATTTCCCCTTGGGATCTATCTATCTATCTATCTATCTATCTATCTATCTATCTATCTATCTATCTATCTATCTATCTATCTATCTATCTATCTATCTATCTATCTATCTATCTATCTATCTATCTATCTATCTATCTATCTATCTCCAAACCAAGTAAATACATTTTCTAAGAAAGCAGGCAGTTCTGTTATTACAGTGCTGTATGTTGATGAGATACCAATGGAGAAGGTCAAAGCAGTTTCTTTTACATTTGCTATGTTTTTTTCCTATGAGCAACACACAGAAATGTCCTGTTTTAAAATGACAGATTTCTAGCCCATTATATTTGTTTTAGGGCTTTTTTAATGTTTCTGTTGCACATTGTCTTCAAATAAATTATAACACAAATGTCTTTTTGAATAATAGGATTTGTTAAACGTCAGCACTGTTCCTTTAAACAAATTAAGCAAATTAATCTTTCGCTAGAGATTTTCTTGGCACACATTTGCTTACTGAGAAGTTTTATCCCTCAATATGGAAGGTTTACATTCTCATCTGAGATTTCAGATAACTAACAAATTCCTCTGCTCTGTAATGTTGGTTCAGTAGACAAAATGACTATTTTTAGAAATATGCACTAGTTTTACCGTCTCCTAAATTATGATTGTCAAATTTACATTTCACCATTTTTCATGAAGCATTATAATGACTACACTTCAAAGTGAACAGATCATTTTTGCAGTATATTATGTGAACATGTGTTTACTTTTTTAAAGAATACCTTGTATCATTATTGTGAATGTACTTAAATTGTTGAAATTTGTGTAAGTCCTCTTGAATCTCTGAAGTAAAATAAAAATCACATTATTGTGGTCTTTAGACAATACTGGTACACTGTTGAAAATATATTTTCAAAAACATGTTAATCTCGATTTAATGTATCTTATTGACACTACTGGCAAGTGTAAAAGCTCATATTTCCTCCTCAAGAATGCATCCACTCAAAAATAAATCCAATACCACAAAGAGAAAAGTCCATTCAGTTTCAAATTTTCTACCCTGTCTTATGTGGATAAGAGAGTAGACAAAGGCAGTCAGGAGTTCTGACATCCATTTTGCTTGCTTGGCAGTATTAACTGCAGGTGAGAGGTCAGATGGCTGTAAGTTGCAATCACAGGAGACTCAGAACTTGTTACTTCAACATAAATAAGAAATGACAGCATTTGTAAGGTACTGGAAATTGAACAATGACCAAGATGTTGCTAAAATAGAAACATTGACCTTAATGGATATTTGAGTTTTCATAATAAAAATAGGGACTATTAACATATTACAGAAATAAACTGCCCTTTTGCAATCTACTATTTCACTGTGTGAGCCATTTATTAAACACATTTTTTAAGCAATACTAATATGCAGCTGTTTGATTCAACAAAATTATTCTGCTATGGTATGTTTTTTGTTAATTCAATTCAATGCTAAATTAAAAGGTTCAAACAAGTGTGACCATAATCCCCTGTCTTCTTGAAAGCCATCACCATAAGAGAATACCTTGAAAGGCAGTATCTTGAACTTCAGTCTAAATTCTCTTTTAAAAATGTAAGGAAATGCCTCTGTCACCTTCTAATGAATATGCTGAATTCAGATTAACTGTACATACGCAGGTAGTCAACATCTTAAAACAAGTTGCAAATTGCTGTGATGTTCAGTTTAATTATAAAGTGCTGCCAAGGACATACCAAAGTATCAGAAAAAACATTTCATTTAACAACAACACTTAAGAGAAAACCATAGACCATGTGAAAAAAATTACAAATGAAACAGAAAACAAAACACTACTGCTTTCCTGAACCTAGCTGCACAGTGCAAAATCCCGGTCTCTTAGTTTGTGTGGCTCACCCAATTGACTACCATTGACATGCCATTCCAGAGATCATATTCTTATACCTTTCATCATTCTCTTTTATCCCTGGCTTCTGTTACTCCAGTTGAGTGTGTTGCCACTGCTCACCTCTGAACTCTACACTGAGGAAACCTCTGGCACAGAGACACCTATAAACATTTTCTTCATCTTTTCCCTCTTCTGTGTGGGACTGATGTGCTTGATCAACCTTCTCCAAACAGCTTGGCCCATCACCTCCTTGCCAGTCAAGCCATTTTCCTTCAGATCTTCTTTTACTTTATCCATGCCTCTCCACTTCCTCACCTTGTCTTCCCCTGTACTT
Organism: Erpetoichthys calabaricus; assembly: GCF_900747795.2. Classification (NCBI taxonomy): domain Eukaryota; kingdom Metazoa; phylum Chordata; class Cladistia; order Polypteriformes; family Polypteridae; genus Erpetoichthys; species Erpetoichthys calabaricus. Next base: position 97,583,780 of record NC_041408.2, read on the forward strand.
CCGTTCTCATAACTCTTTTGCCCATATATTCGTTGCCTCTCTTCATTATCTGTCTAAACAATTTCAACCTACTTTCCTAGATATATCTCCCATTTTTGTTGTAAAAAGTATATAAATACCGCCCCTGAGATTACTTATAGCCAAGAGTGGAATAACTTAAATGGTCAGGAATAAGCATGGAACATCAGACTAGTATAACTTTAGCAGCCCCCTTCTCTCTCGGCCATCCTGGTGACCCATGTGTAATGCCCCCCCCAGGGACACATGGCATAATGCACACATCCCTTCCTATTGTATTCTTCTTACTGAGTAACCTGAAAAAATACATATCTAGCTAATATTTATTTCTAAAACGTAGCTAACATATTTGTTAGCAATGAGTATTAAAGCTCCAGGAGCTGTGTATGAATTCTGACTCTATGATTTTGTAAACTTTGTAAGTCTCCCTGTATTTACATAGTTTTTTTTTCCAGACACTTGGACCTTTGTCCTTCATGCCAAATACATAAAGTTTAGGTTGAATGGATTTTCACCTGACAGCCCTTGTACAACTACTTTATATATAAATACTATATATATATATATAAATACTATATATATATATATATATATATATATATATATAAATACTATATATATATATATATATATATATATATATATAAATACTATATATATATATTGTAGCAGTTATGCGTGTCGTCCACCTCTCGAACCCTCAGGTACCACTCTTCGGACCAGGTGAAAGTATAATAATAATAACTTTTTATTTCGTTATTATAATGTGCACAAAGCACCCTCCACTCCACACTCATATACAATAAACTCTTTCTCAATAATAACAATACTCCTCCTCTCCCAGACACGTTGCCACCCTACCTCCCAGCTCAGCTCAAATGTCTGGGCTCACCCAGAGTCCTTTTATAGCCCCTGACCCGGAAGTGGCCCCAAGCCAAACCCACAAGTCCGTTTTCCTTCCGGGTCAGGGCAAAGTCCTTTTCTTCATCCCGGGAGCACATCGCTTCTTCCAGTCACGTGACTGGGATGCACTCCCGGGTTATAGGGCACACAAGAGCTTACTAGCCCCCCTACAGCGACTCCTGTCGGCCCCCAAGGTATCCAGCAGGGCTGTGTCAAAACACTACAAAGTCCATGAGGCCCTGCTGGAACTCGGGGCACAAATATGCTGTCCGGAGGGCTCCTCCTAGCGGCCTGGGGGTGACGACCAGAGTCCATAGCCGGTCGCCTGTCACAGTCCCTCCCCCTTAGCGACGAGCAGTGGGGCGGAGCGTCGATTCCCGCGAGGGACGTCCTCCTCCAGGAGGGCGCGGGATCCGGGCCATGGTTCCGTTGTCTAGACCCCCCGGCGAACCTTGGGGGGACGGTGTATCTGCTGTTCCACCGCTCCCCTGTCCTCCGGGGACAACTACGCCATACGTGGCCCGGTTGCCGGCAGTTGTAGCACCGCCGACGTCCTCCTGGTGGCCTCTCTTCCCAGGACCTGAAGCATCTCGGGAATTCTGTCAGCTCCACCCTGTCCTCCGCCAAGGAGGGGTTAACAGACGCTTTGCTGCTCTTTGCCCTATCCTTTTCCCTGTTAGGAGACCCGCATTTCTGTGTGGGGATCTCCTGCTTTCTCTGGGGCTTGTGCACAACGTGAGGCTCTCTATGGGAAAGAGAGAGCCTCTTTGCTGTTTGCACGCCCGTTGTCCTATGTAAACTCAGAGGCGGCGTCATTAGTACCGTATCGCTCCGGGTAACAGCACTGTTCAGCTGTCTCGGGACGATCGGTGCTTCCCCCGCCTCATCATTAAGCAACGGCAACCCCCTTATCACGCGGATCGGGCTTTTAACGTCCGCCTTAGTCCCGAGCAGCGTCTGATACCGCTGCTCCGGTTCTAACGGACAATTACCCGACCACTCCGTCATGGTGCCACACTCTATTGTCGGAGACACAGCGCTTTGGCAACCGCAACTTATTAAACGCGGTGCCGATTCACACTGCGTCCCCTTATTATATACGGTACAGAGAGCACCTACCTGCACCGCTGCATTAATCGAGGCCGGGGCTTCACGGCCTAACCGCCGAAGGTACATCATCAGTCCCTTCAACGGCGCTTCGGCTGCAGCTCCCAGCTCCTCCACACGCTCCTTCACCTCCTGTAGTCCCTGGAAGAAAGCGTAAAGGGGCGCGAGACATTTCTCGAGCTCCTGCAAGTTTATTAAGTTATTTGTCTCGGCCGGCAGTAAGGCTATTTCCTTATTTTGGTCACCTGCCGACCGGGAACCAATGAGCACGTCCACTCCTGGCACGTGCTCTGCTGATGAGCGCAAGGGCTCCTGGGAAATGGAGTCTTTAGAGGAACGGGTAGCCTCCTGCGGCTGGCTGCGGTCTGCCTTTTTAATATTGCCGGCAGACACTACAGTCACGTCCCGTCCCTCTTTATTAATTAATGGCGCTGCTTCGCTCGCCGCCCCCTTCCCCTTCCGGGAGCTCAGACGCGTCGGGGAAGACGTGTCCTCACCTAAGGAACCGAGGAGGACTTTCCCATCCCGGCATCCATCGCGCGAGGTCACGTGGACGGTATCGGCGTATGGGCTTCCCCTCTGCGGTTTCCCAGACTGGCTCGCCGTCTTCTTGTCGCGGCCATCTTGCTTGGGTCTGAGGCAGGCATGCTCGCTGTCCGCTTTGTGCAGGCAGGCCTCTGCAAACAGAGAATAAACAGTCTCCGGCGGTTTGAGTGCTCCTCCAGCACTTACCTCGGCCCGTAGACGATCCCGCTCCAACTCCCGGTAATAATCGTCGGGAGTCGCGATTCTACGCGGCTCCGGTTGTCTGTCCGCTCGGGTTTGCTCGGCTTTGAGCCGTGCCTGATCCTCCTCACCGCCTGTTAGGTAAGTCCACAGCGTCTCCATCGGGTCTGGGACCGAAGTCTTCTGGACAACTCCAGCCTTCTTCCCAGTCTTCTTCCCCATACTCGCCTGCTGTAGAGGACGGCTCTCAGCTGCAGCGCTCTTGGTCGCGGGTGGAGTTTTCACCTCCGCGGTTACTAGAGGGACCTTTGTAGGGTTCTCTGCCACAACGAATTTGATTATTGCTGCAGATCCTCTGCCTCCAGACGGCCAGAGAATCCTGCCGACTACGCCAGTGTAGCAGTTAAGCGTGTTGTCCACCTCTTGAACCCTCAGGTACCACTCTTCGGACCAGGTGAAAGTATAATAATAATAACTTTTTATTTCGTTATTATAATGTGCACAAAGCACCCTCCACTCCACACTCATATACAATAAACTCTTTCTCAATAATAACAATACTCCTCCTCTCCCAGACACGTTGCCACCCTACCTCCCAGCTCAGCTCAAATGTCTGGGCTCACCCAGAGTCCTTTTATAGCCCCTGACCCGGAAGTGGCCCCAAGCCAAACCCACAAGTCCGTTTTCCTTCCGGGTCAGGGCAAAGTCCTTTTCTTCATCCCGGGAGCACATCGCTTCTTCCAGTCACGTGACTGGGATGCACTCCCGGGTTATAGGGCACACAAGAGCTTACTAGCCCCCCTACAGCGACTCCTGTCGGCCCCCAAGGTATCCAGCAGGGCTGTGTCAAAACACTACAAAGTCCATGAGGCCCTGCTGGAACTCGGGGCACAAATATGCTGTCCGGAGGGCTCCTCCTAGCGGCCTGGGGGTGACGACCAGAGTCCATAGCCGGTCGCCTGTCACAATATATATATATATATATATATATATAAATACTATATATATATATATATATATATATATATATATATATATATATATATATATATATATATATATAATACTATATATATATATATATATATATATATATATATATATATATATATATAAATACTATATATATATATATATATATATATATATATATATATATATAATACTATATATATATATATAAATACTATATATATATATATATATATATATATATATATATAAATACTATATATATATATATATATATATATATATATATATATATATATATATATATATATATATAATACTATATATATATATATATATATATATATATATATATATATATATATATATATATAAATACTATATATATATATATATATATATATATATATATATATATAATACTATATATATATATATATATATATATATATATATATATATATATATGCCACTCCTTATTCAGGAGAAGACAAAGACTTTCCAAGACTAACATCATAAAGCTTATGAAACCATTTTGGTACAAAGGCAGAACCATAATAACAGTTGCGTAAAGTGCGACAGGAGTACCACCTACAGCTAAAGTCATTCGCATACTGAAGTAGCATTGAACTTGTACTTTGTCATCATGCCCGTGTCGATCAAACACAGGAAGCTTTGCGGTCTACTTGTGACTTTATGCTGTAGGAAGATAAGTAAATAAATATAGGTAAATAACATTCAATGTGGCTTTAATATAAGTAACATATAAATGGTTTTCAAATAAAGACCATCACAAAACATAATCACAAACAGAACTTTGCACGATACCTTGGCAAGCTGTTTAAGTCCTGCTGTTTCATTGAAGTTTAGGTTGAATGGATTTTCACCTGACAGCCCTTGTACAACTACTTTATATATAAATACTGTATATATATATATATATATATATACAGTATTTATATATATATATATATATATATAAATACTGTATATATATATATATAAATACTGTATATATATATATATATATATAAATACTGTATATATATATATATATATAAATACTGTATATATATATATATATATATAAATACTGTATATATATATATATATAAATACTGTATATATATATATATAAATACTGTATATATATATATATAAATACTGTATATATATATATATATATATATATATATATATATATATATATAAATACTGTATATATATATAGCGCTTTGAGTACTGAGAAAAGCGCTATATAAATGTCATGAATTATTATTATTGTTATATATATATATATATATATAAATACTGTATATATATATATATATATATATATATATAAATACTGTGTATATATATATATATATATATATATATATATATATAAATACTGTATATATATATATATATATATATAAATACTGTGTATATATATATATATATATATATATATATATAAATACTGTGTATATATATATATATATATATATATATATATATATAAATACTGTATATATATATATATATATAAATACTGTGTATATATATATATATATATATATATATAAATACTGTATATATATATATATATATATATATATATATATATAAATACTGTATATATATATATATATATATATATATATATATATATATATATATATATACAGTATTTATATATATATATATATATATGCCACTCCTTATTCAGGAGAAGACAAAGACTTTCCAAGACTAACATCATAAAGCTTATGAAACCATTTTGGTACAAAGGCAGATCCATAATAACAGTTGCGTAAAGTGCGACAGGAGTACCACCTACAGCTAAAGTCATTCGCATACTGAAGTAGCATTGAACTTGTACTTTGTCATCATGCCCGTGTCGATCAAACACAGGAAGCTTTGCGGTCTACTTGTGACTTTATGCTGTAGGAAGATAAGTAAATAAATATAGGTAAATAACATTCAATGTGGCTTTAATATAAGTAACATATAAATGGTTTTCAAATAAAGACCATCACAAAACATAATCACAAACAGAACTTTGCACGATACCTTGGCAAGCTGTTTAAGTCCTGCTGTTTCATTGAAGGACATGTGTGTGACAGACTGATTGGCACGATGATGCCCAACCTCTTGCTGCAGGTGAACGGCACCATCTTTTGCCTTTACGCCTTGTTGTTCTTATGTGTGAGTGAACGTTTCTTTCGGGGAGGGTTTCTGTTCTCTTTCTCCAATGTAGAACCCTCATCCTCATCTGAGATCACCTCTGTTAAAGCATGTCTTTATTTGAAAACAGCAGTGTCAGATTGGGGGTAGTGTGAACGTGACTGAAAGTATAAAACTGAATAAAAAAAAAGAGGTAACATTTACAAGTATCATAAATTTACACCGGCTATTACAGACTCAAATCAAATGTATGTTTTTATTGTATAATAGTAACAATAATAGCAGCTCACTACTCAAAATGATAATTCTGGGAAGCACTCGGAATCGAATCCACAACCTCTTGATTATGAGTCAGCAGTTCTTACCGCTGCACCACCCAAGCAGTCGTGTCAGTATTGTACCCTAACCCGATTTCTTTATCTTCGGTTATATTCTTGAGTAAAAGTGCACTTGTTTTGTTATACGTGTACCTTCTGTGAAAGTGTTTATTTAATATTTGGACTTCAGTCTTCATACATCATATACATGTCATAATTTTGTCATTAGTACAACAACATGAAAAAAGTTTCTGTTTTAGGTATGTGTTCAACATTTCTTGCATTTCTCACATTTCCTGTCATCCTACATTAACATACAGTAGATCGTTGTAGACACAGAACACACATGAAATTAATGTGTTCCAAATGACAATATATTATTTACCCAATACAACTCCAGGCAACTTACACCCAGATAAACAAGGCTTGAGCTGGGAGAACTTTTTCCCCCCGAGTTGAACTGTGACAGTGGGGGGGGGGGGGGGGGGGGATGGGATAGCAGGATGCTTGCTGCTTGTGCTGCTACGTGTGCAGATTGTCACATTTACGAAACAAAAGACGCTGATGAGGAGAGGAGTGAAGGAATTTAAGGTGGCCTGGGGTTCCAAGTTTTTTTTGTAGGCTTCAGGGATTCTAGTGTTAAACTGGCCACATTAATTGCAAATCACATATTTTTTACACACACACACACATATACATATACACACATATATATATATACACACATTATATATATATATATATATATATATATATATATATACAGTAGAGAGAGAGAGAGAGAGAGAGAAACAGTGAGATATGTAGGCACATTTCCTTAATGATTCCATAGCCAGAGTTTGCGAATAAAGGATAAGCATTCTGGAGAAACATGTATTATTTGACTGATTTATAAAAATAGTTATTAAAAGAATTTTTAATCTGTGTAGCTTGATCATGTGAGCAGTTGTTTGTATTTTTCCCAATGAAAAACTAAAAATATGGTGACAGTTTTAAGTGAAATGCTAGCTTTATTTTGGTATCCCTGTTTGTCCAAAAATTGTACGTTTTCAAATGCAGGGCTAAAGAGATATAATAAATTATCAGAAGCTTTGTCAAACTTTTTGAAATTTCAGCTTTTACCGATTTAAGGTTTGACATTAAGACAAATCATGTCAGTTTTTTAATCTTTAATAAGAGAAAATAACCTTCTTTAGAAAAAAAAAATAAAAATAAAAAAATTCAAATTTTTTAGAAAAAGAAAAACCACAAAGATTTTACTTACTTGTTTGTGTAAATATAAAGCCTTCATAACTATTCAGATTTAACCAATTAGTTCTACCAAATATAGTTGTCCTATCATTAATGTACTTTATTAGCAATAAAGATACAGACTAAGATATTGTTTCTTGTGCTTAACACTCTTAAATACTCTACAGTGACATTTTTAGCCATTTACTGAATCACTTAATGAAAAATATACTCTTGAGTACAAATCATTGTTTCACTGCTGACAGTTTAATGCACAGTTTTACTGGTGGTCATGAATTAAACACATATTGCATTTGTGATTTGCACATAAGTTTTATTAGGAGAAAGAAAAAAACTTTGTTTCACATTACTAAGACAGTAGATTCAAAGTAACTGTCAAGCAAAAACAAATTAGAAAAGTACTTAGAACACAGGGATCTGCTTACAACCTGCATTAGCAAATAATTTATTTTATCTATTAATTTATCTATTTTTTGCTTTCTATGTGTGTAATCATATTCGATCATGTTTCTTCTGTTTTGTGGGTGGATCCCCAAGGGGTGGAGCCACCTTTTCCTCAACGCTAAAGAACCACTCCCAGACTATAAATTCAGATTAGGAAAGTGGGTTCCTTGCAGTTAATTCAAATGCACTTTTGTGGAATTGTGCTCTCTTGTAAATTATTGAGTATTGCCCTTCTATTGATCTTCTTGAATGTTTGGTCTGTCTTTGGATTTTGATTATCTGATGATCAATGGATTTGATCACTATAGATTAACTTTTAGGCAAATCATTTTGCTTTTTATTCTATTTTAGCAACAACTTGGTCATTGTTCTTCTTCATTAATAAATCCCTTTTTATAAGATTCCTATTATTTTGTGTTTTGCACAAGACAGGGATTGGTGGTTATCCTTTCCCTTGTGGGATATTTTTATTACTTTTGGCATCTTGTTAATATTTTTTTTACTTTTGAAGCCAACCTGTAAAATACCATCTCAAGCTTCTTTAGAGTGCTCCTTATCAGGGCAGGCTGGTAGGATTCCGGCCTACTTTCTGGCCTCATTTTTGAGGCTATATACTTTTGCCATTTTGCGGTTGAATCACAACAATGATCAAGGTCTTCTAGCTATCTCCTTGTTTTACCTCCATAGATGTCTAAGCACTTCCTACAACAAAAGCAATAAGAACAATTTTTAGACTGGCAAGAAGCCTGTTATTTAATGTTGAATTTAACAGAGAGACCAGACAGAAGGGTATTGTTGGTGACAAATTTGCAAATGACACAGCCCCTCCTGTTACAACTCAAAGTGCCTGGTAGGGAATGTGATGTGAGCTGCGGACAAGAAGTTTGCATAACTCAGGTGGTTGAAGGAAGTTGATCAACGGAGGGTTAGGAAAGAATGTTCCGGTGGAAGGATCAGTCTGAAAATTTGGGAAACTTTGTTTAATGACCTGTGTCAGAGATAAAGTGTTAGGGAGTAGTAAGAGAACTAGCAGAATGAGGGCTTCATTGTTCAGATTTCTCTTTGAATGAAGTTACAATGTCTGCTCCTGGCTTGATTGGCAGCACCTTTCCATAAAAGGGTATACTCTATCGATGAAGAAACTCCTCATTCTGAGTGATTCATTACAGAAGTCTTCCTCATCGATGCAGAGTCTATGGATCTGTGACACAGGAGAGAGCATTTAGTGTGCCTTTGATGGAAGGAGCTGTACAGAAGGTAATTGTGTGAGTCAGTTGGTTTGTTTTAGATAGCAGTTTTAAGTTCTTGAAGTCTGGTAGATAGACTGATGTCAAGAAATAGTAGAGATGTGGTACAAATGTCAACTGTAAACCTAACACAGAGGTGGAAATTGTCAAATCCTTAAATAATTCCTTTACATGGTTTATGGAGCAGTAAGCAGCACAAAGACAACTTTTGATATGTCTTTTATACAGTTCTGGTACAAAGCCTAGGCAGAAAGAAAACAAACACTCTTCTACCCATTTGATAAAGATGTTGGCAAAAGTTAAACATATGTTACAATTATTATAAATCTATTCCTCTTTCCATCTTTAATCCATTTTCTCCATTAAGGGATCGTGCAGCCCTTCTCTGCAATAACCACTGCTGAATGGAAGAAAAGTTCACCTAAATGAATACTTAAACTGACACTGACAGTTTAGTTTAGGGAAGTGATACTTAAATTAACAGGCACAGCTTTGAAATGTGTGAGAAAAGGAAAAGTTCATAGCATTAAATTTAACATTTTCATAAAAAGGAAAAGAACAAAATGTAGAAGTGAAAGTTTTAAAACAACAGGTCATTGTTAAGATGAAAGTTGTATGTGTATTTCTCAGTAATTTGGAGTAAATGACTATCCGCTAAGACAATGATCAGATCAACCAAAGCAACTTACTGCAATATGGTAATCAGTTGGCAGCAAAACACTTTATTGTAATCCCAAAATCACAAACAAAAAGCCTCAAAACAGATAACATGACCTCAAAGACAGTTTTAACCTCGATCAAAGTTAATCCTTACAACCTTGTGCTGTGGACAAACCATGACTAGAACAAGAATCCCATAACTGCCCATAACTCCGATTCAAATAATACAATTGTACAAATCCATAGAAACTACTACAGTAAATTTCAATTATACATATATGAAAACTGTGATGGACTGGCATCCTGTCCAGGGTGTGTTTCTGCCTTGTGCTTTATGGTAGCTGGAAAAGGCTCCAGCAGACCCCTGCAACCCTGTTCAGGACTATGAGGGTTAGAAAATGACTAAATAACTGATATATATGAAAAACAAAATGTAAATTAAAATATTTCAAAAAGTTAGAAAAATAATACCTATATGTCAACAGCACACAGTTTGCTATGAAATAAATTCTATATTTACAGTTAATATTTTATAATCTAAACACTTGCTGAACAGGGTAAACTGTAACATGAGAAGACATGTACTCTGTCTGCTTATTAGGTTCTGCTGTAGGTCTGTGGAGTCAGATTGCTGAATCAGCAAATCCTTAAAAATCCTCTTGGCTGCAATTGTAAAAATATTTGATTAACCGCAAATTCAGTGATAGTTATTAAACACAAGCAGTGCCTGGATAATAGAGAAAATTGTAGACATTTTAGAATTTGCTTCCACAAAATCAATTACTGTACTGTACTTGCATTTTCTTTGCAATTTGACATTCTAGCTTTATGGATTTTATTTCTAATGCCTTATCAGAGGAGTTTATGTTAATCCTTATGAATATGTCAGATGATTAAATAATTTAGTTTTAAAGTTCTAAGTTTTAAATTATTGTAAACTATTAACTTAAATTTTACAAAAAAGTCATTTTGATTTACATATCACCTTGAACATGTTATTCATTCGAGGGGGGTTGGTGGTCAAACAAACATAATTATATTTTTTTCTATTTTAAGCAACTGTTGATCACTTTACATGTTATCACTTATGTTTTTGTTCTTTTTGGTAGAAAAAAGCAATGCTTCTTGACAAGGTTAATATGTATATAATTTATACATTGCTATCTTATTATTTTGTTTCATTGTGATAACCACTTGTCAGTCACGTTTATAAGCTGTGTTCCATGAAGGCAGACAGAATGTTACTTAATCCTGCAAATTCATGTCTATAGGAAAAAAATCACATTTGGGATTAAAAAGAAACAACAAAGTATCAGTGGCGTCTAGGTCAGTTGGCAATGAGACTTTTTCTCTGAATCTGCATGCGATGCACCAGTTAAGTTATTCCTTAGTGAACTATCTTATAGAGTTGTTTATTATAATAGTCTATTGTAAAAAATAATTTACTGATACACACTTTTTTCCTTTAATAACATATGCTATCAGCCTCAAATTTGTTTATCTTTATAATCTGTTTACACAGACTGTGATTCAAATTCAATGAAATGCTTATATATGTGTAAGATCAAAAAATGGGAAGTCACTTAATGAGCAAACAAATATCAACATATTTTACTCCACCAAATACCGAAGAAGAGGTGCTGGAAATAGTAAAGTATTATTAAAGGTATAAGCTTCAAAAGTTCATAATTTTTCTCTGTAAACTGCCTTATGAAATATGGTGTTAATTACACAATCCAAAATACTGATACAGATTAACTAAAATTGTAGTGCAAAGAATAAAGATTATTGTATATAAAAAGAATATTTATGACAGTAAGTAGTATTTTAAGTTGTAGTGATATGATAGAAGTTAAAGTTCTCCATACCAACTTAAATTAGTTTGGCATCCCTGGCAGAAACAAAACTCTGTTTCACTTTCCAGACAGGATACCAATATTATGAAAAGGTCTATACAATTTTTAATAAAGTCTGCATTAAATAACTGTCACTTCTTTGTTGTGCTTCGGACATGGTGATAGAACTTTAGAATTGGTGGTAGATTTTTCAAGAAATAATCCAGACACAATTATCTCTATGTCAGGTAACTTTTCAGGGAGTGGATGTAGAGGTGGTACATTCTCATAAGTACTTAGAGGTCCAAATTAATGACAGGTTGGACTGGTCTCAGAACACAGAGGAACTATATAAGAATGGGTAGAGCAGACTCTTTTTTCTTTGTAAACTGCATTATTTTAATGTTTGAAACCTCATCCTTCACATCTTTTATAGCTCTGTGATGGCTAGTGCCATTTTTTTAACGCTGTGGTGTGCTGGGCTGGTAACATCACTTTCAAAGAGGCCCATTAAATGAACAAGTTAATTTAAAGAACAGGCTCAGTTATGAGACACACACAGGACTCCCTGGAGGTCATAGCAAAGGACAGAATGAAAATAAAACTGGGTTGCCATTATGACCAATGCTACACACCCTGTCTCTGATACTAATGCTGAGGACTTTCAGTCAACAATTCATTCAGCAGAATTGTGTCAGGAAACACTACTAGGGCTCTTTTATACCAATGGCAATGCATCTGCATAATACCTCATTGTAACTGTAACTGTTTCTGCCATGTCAGAAATCAATCTGATTTTTAATTTTGTTCATTTTTTCGTTCTGATGCATGTCTTCAAATCATAGTGTGTGTGTATATATACGTTTATCTATCTATTTATTTAATAATGATAATAAAAATAATATTAATATGTTACCTTTCCCATGCTAATGGTTATTTTAATAAGCTCCTGCGAAAAGGCAAATTTCCCCTGGGGAAAAATAAAGTCCTATTCCACAAAATGCATTTATAATATAAGGATACAATTGATGAATGTATGCAAGTATATACAAATATAGATGTATCTTCTTACACATGGCTGTTCATTTATCTGTCCAGGATTTTAAATCACCTGTAGCTCGCAAACCGTTTCACCTATTGACCTGAAATTTGATACACATACACTATGTGACGTCTACTATCCGCTTTCAGGGTGATGATTGACCTCCGAGGTTATTCCTCTTTTTATTTTATTTTATTGTAGAATCAACTCTCAGCAGCGGCCAGCAGGGCGGCCGTGCGGCACATGCGTATGGGCGCCATTATCATTCCTATCACCATCGCCGTCACTTCCCCTACCTCTTCATATCTTAAGTCTTTAATCTGCCTCAAGAATGATTTAAGTGCCAGCTTAAGTGAAGAAAACATACCAAGTACCCTAAGTTCTTGTCTATAAGCCGGACTCATGTATTAGCCGGAGACCAAAAATCATACGAATTTTTAAAATAAAATCGTATCATAGATAAGCCGGACTCATGGATAAGCCGAACGTACTATAACCTATAACTAATAGAAGGGAGGGAGGTCAGTGGTCTCACTCGCGCCCATTTAATTTCTTTAAGGGGGGAGAGAGTGTGAGATATTGCCGTCTCTCTCACTCCCCGCATGGCGCGGTTGGAGCGGCCGGAGCGCGTTCTTTCTGCTCTGGGCGTCGCCGAGTCAACACGAGCGCGTAGCGGTCATTTAAATTGTGATTTTATATGTAAGCATATTTAAATATATATCGCGGATTTCTGCGGACAATGGGTCTTTTAATTTCTGGTACATGCTTCCTCAGTTGGTTTGCCCAGTTGATTTCATACAAGGGACGCTATTGGCAGATGGCTGAGAAGCTATCCAGCTTACTTTCTCTCTCTCTCTCTCTCTTGCGCTGACGTAGGGGGGTGTGAGCAGGGGGGCTGTGTGCAGCTGCTTCCTGAAAGAAATGCTGCACGGAGCTTCGCATACTTAAAAGCTCAAAGGGCACGTATTGATTTTTTTTATCTGTCTCTCTCTATCTTTCTCTCTTCCTCTCTCTTCCTGCTCCTGACAGAGGGGGTGTGAGCTGCCGCCTTCAACAGCTTTGTACCGGCGGTGCTTCGCATACTTAAAAGCCAAAAAACCCTATTGATTTTTTTTTTGACTGCTTGCTTTGCACTCCTTTGAAAAGGAAGATATGTTTGCATTCTTTTAATTGTGAGACAGAACTGTCATCTCTGTCTTGTCATGGAGCACAGTTTAAACTTTTGAAAAAGAGACAAATGTTTGTTTGCAGTGTTTGAATAACGTTCCTGTCTCTCTACAACCTCCTGTGTTTCTGCGCAAATCTGTGACCCAAGCATGACAATATAAAAATAACCATATAAACATATGGTTTCTACTTCGCGGATATTCTTATTTCGCAGGTGGCTCTGGAACGCAACCCCCGCGATGGATGTATAAGCCGGACTTATGTATAAGCCGATATTCTATTTTTTCATTTTCACAACTTTTTTCCTTAGATAAGCCGCGGCTTATTGACAAGAACTTAGGGTAATTGCAACACTAACACTGAGTTAATCAGTTTTAATGTGAAAAGATGCCGACAAAAGAAGAGAAGAAGCAAGCCGCTAGGGTGAAGAAAAGATGAGCTGTTTAGGAAGCAGCAAGCGCATCAACCTCTGAGCAAACAAATGCTAAACGTACAGAGAAAGAGTATGAAAACTATGAATGCTTAAGTGAAGTGTATTCACCACACGCTACTGTGCAGTGCGCCATTACTGGTATAGATACTGTATATAAATGAAGTTCAATAACAAACAACAAACAACTTAAGATTACAATAGCTCAGTTGAACTTTTCCTCTTCTACATGAAAAGGCAAATAACTTATGAATTCTGATCTTGTAATTCATTACATCAAGATGGGAAGGTTCTTTAACTGGTTCCACTGTTAAAGGGTCACTGATTTGCTCACACCTAGTTTGCATTGGTTTACCCCCACAACTTGCAGTTTGTGTGTGTGTGTGTGTGTGTGTGTGTGTGTGTGTGTGTGTGTGTGCGCGCGCGAGGTACTGCTTTGAATTTTCTACTGGATTTAGGGAGAGAAACCGATGACAGCTAAAAATGTATTCTTCACAAAGGTTATCATGTTTCAGTTACAGTGATACCAATATCATAATGCATTAGCTGGACTTCTCCTAACTACTAAGTAACAATTACTAGCTATCAGAATCAAACTAGGTGTACTTATTTTTTGGTGTAGGTGATGTCTTGTTCCGTTCCTAGTCAGCTCTTTCAGTCACATTTGGAACAGCCTACATTTCTTTCTGTGTCCAGGAGTTCTTGTCCCTCTGCCTTAGCCCCACCATCTGGTTGCAGGAGGTAGTAAAGTTTTCTCTTTGAAAAAAAGTTTATATCTGCTGGGCAATTAGTGACCAGTCATCTCCTGTCTTTAGCTAGATGCACGTGTGGCTTTTATATACAGTCTCTCACTGGCTTGTGCACTTGCTATTCCTTAGAAAAGTTTGGATTAATGGTACCTTTGTCTAACTCCAGTACAAGTATTACACTCTTCCTTGTCCTTTGGAGTGAAAGGGATCGCTCCAGTCTTTGTTGCTATTTGGAACAAAGTTATGGCCAGGCTGAGAGCAGTGAGTGTGTAGAGAGAGCATACATCTAGTGTTTCAAGTGTTTTTTAAAGGGAACAGCAGATGTTTGCTATGGGTTTTTTGGGTGTGCATAACCCAAACTTTTGGTTGACAGTTGGTGCAATGTTTTGTCCATCGGTGTTGCCCATCACTGAGTTACAGCCTTCTGTTCTTGATAAATTACTTAGATGGTGCATTGAGGAGACATCTCTGGATGTCACTTTGTGATTAATTATTTTATTAGGTAAGGCCCAGAGGCTGCATTGCAAAAAGGGCCTGTAGAGAGATGAAAACTGACATTTGCGCTAGAACTAAGAGTTTCTGGCAGTTTTATTTTTAAGCGAAAAACTTTTGAGTCAAATCATAACAAAATGGATATTGTCCGTTACTGTCCAGAAAGATCATCAAAAAGCATTCTAATATATACTGTAAATTCTAAAAGAATAATGTAATTGTACTTCTTGTCATCCTCCAGAAATCTGGGATTCTTTCTCATCTTCATTGAGACTTCAGCTCTCTTTCTAACTCTGGTGTTAAATGGCTACTGAGTGGAAACATCCATTAAACATTGGGTTTCATTTTTTGAGCTCATGCCTAACCTCCAAGTAGCCCTTACAAGGCCAGCAATCCAAGTCTGGTGTTGTGTTTCCTGTTTTATTAAATTGGGATAAATGAAAATTTTCATCTCTCTGCCCCACATTTTTCCCTTTGTTACTGTGCTGCCATTTCCAAAACAAGCAAATTCTAAAACAGCTGATAGACCCTTTAGACTGTAAACTGGTATAGTCAGTTTTGAAAATCTTTAAAAAGTTAACTTTATAAATTTGCAATTTTATTAACGCAGCACTCTAATAGTTGCTCTAACACAGCTTCCACAACCATGGATAAAATGTATGTTACACTTAGAAGATAATTTTAATTAATCTTACCTGTAATCTGACTGGCAGATAGTACAGATTCTAATTACTTAATAGATTAGAAGATATGACTAGTATTGCAGTTAGATAAAAAAAAAAGAAGTTCTAGTGAGTTTCTTTTTCTTTTTTTGTTTGTTCTGTTTAATGGATTGTTAATTTCATTAAATTTTCATATTATTAACTGATATAGATTAACAATAAATATTTCCTTATTATAAAGATCAACAATTTGGCAAATACAGTGAAGATGACATATGATAACCCTGTTATCAGGGTCTTCAAAGCAATGTGTGGTTGCACATTTTATTTTTTGCTTGTTTACATTTTTGTTTTGAGAATTGACCTTTAACTAGTGTCACTTAAAATTATACTAAAATGGCATTATTTCTTCATGATAATCAAGGAATTATTTACTATTTGCAAATATGTTGTAAGTTCAAAATAAAAAGTAGGATTAGTGTCTCAGAAATGTCTTGCTTTAATTACAGTTAAAATGTGAAACCATATGTTATAGAAATAAACCAGTCTGACACTTGATCATCACCATTGAAAAGCTGCAGACAAATACACTGCTGCTAAAGCTGTGGTCCCTGTTGTGATATTAATAGTTTTAATGAAGGAGCTACACATACAGTACCCTAACTAGAATATTAAACATGTAACAACAATGATAGATCAGTGTAATCTTATTTTGGTTATCTTACTTAGCTTTTTTATTTTAACATGGCTGCTTTCCTATTGTACAAGTCTATCACAGGGTATTGTAGAAGACAGGCCCCAGACACAGACAGACAGACACCATATGTCCAAAATGCACACGTTTTTATTACTAACGGTCCAGCACACAACACAGTGCTCCAACACAGTATTCAGTCCTTCTCTCCCTTTCGCCACCTCTATTCCTCTCTTCCCAAGCTTTGTCCTCCTCCTCCCAACTCTCGCTCTTGAATGGCGTGAGGCGGCCTCCTTTATAGTGCACCTGGAAGTGCTCCGGGTGTCCCTTGATTAACATCCAGCAGCACTTCCGGGTGTGGCAGAATAATTCTGTGGCCCCGATGTAAACCAAGGGGGCTGCCCTCTCGTGTCCCGGGGGAGGTACTCCTAGTACTATGCCCATTCCCCCGGTCTTCTCCTGAAAAGGGCGTCCCGTCCGGGCAGGATCCCCAGCTGTCCATCACAGTATCTTCACTCACATTCACAAATGCACTCATTTACACAGCCAAATTAAAGTCAGTCAATGCCTGAAGTTATCTGCAAAACCCTGAAGAAGTCGAAGTAGTCACAAGGAGGTCATATAAATGACACACAGACAGCAAATGAGCCTGGATTTGAATAAAGTCTCCTACAGTTGTGAAGAAGCAACTATATCCATTGGATGTAGTGCTACCAAACTAAAGAAAATCATATTTATACTCTCAATGATTGAATTCATCTTTAACATATCAGCCTTTAGCTGAAGGACCCCAGGTAAAGTTGTATAATTGGTTAATATTAGAGAACAAATATATTTTTTTTAATGTTGACCCTTTTGACATTACTGGCTGGAATACAAAATGTCCATTCTGTTACCTGCACTAACTCTCTGATAATTGTCAATTTATTTGTTCTCATGAGAATTTGTTCATTTTGTGTATGACTGGATTCCATAATTGCACGAACACTACTTTTTTTGTATGTTCTGGTTAAGTATGGTTTAGTAAACAGATGTTTAGTCTCACGTTTATAAACTGGAGGGCTTGTTGAATAATTCAGCCATTGATACAGCATGAAACCTGGGCAAGCTACTTGTCTTTGTGTTGTCCTATCTACTGATCTCCTATTCATGGTAAGACTTTAAAACTCCATAAACTCTACATGAAAAGTTGGATTAACTGTAATACATAGCAAATTTCCTAAACATCCCCTCAGCTGTTTTGGAGTAATGCATATTTTTTTGCGGTGTTGGCCGTCCCCATTACAACTCTCTTTGAAAATCAAATGTTTTAAATCATGTGAATAATAATGTAAATGGCAACTTTTGGGAACGCAGATATATCACGTTTTGAAAAATGAGTGATTTTTGTGTTGGTACCGGCGTAATTTCCTCTGAATCACTGATGTGGATTAAAGCCTTCTCTGTAAGTAGGGTCAAACCCATACAACATGCCAAGTTCATTACCACTGGCTGAACCATTTTTGTGTAATGAAGTGATTTTGGCTTTGTCTAATGCCTATTCCAACCCCATTCCTCAATGCAACTTTTGAAAGGTCTTAACGTTTAGATTTTAATTTGTAATATATATGAAAAATATTATTATATGGTAAAATCAAGCTCCGACTTATCTGCGGGAGAACTTAAATATAAGTATATATGGTAATTTATTGATGATCAAATACAGATGCACAACTTTTGCAAACAACTTTGCGAAGAAATGGCAGCATTAAGAATCTGCACAAATTGAGCAGTTAGCTACTTTCAAAAAGGTGACAAAAATATCAGGAGGCACGTCATCAGTACAGGGAGACATTCCAGAGCAAATGGTGCCCAAAACCTCCTTCAGTTCAGAGAGAATAATTATGTCACCCAGCAAGAAAGCTTCTTCCTCAGAAAGTCTAGAAAGGGAAGGTATAGATTAGTTAGAAAATGCATAAATTCAGGAGGAGATGGGTTGGGATTGCCAAAAAATGATTCACACTAAAGAAATGTATATGATTATTTGTGAAGTAATCTGGGAGAATAATTTGGGGGTAACAATAGTTATGTATTTTGGTTTGCAGTGCACATTCAATTATATAAACATTTGTTTTAGAAATGTTATAAAGTGTGGTAGAAATCAAAATTTTAATTAAAGAAAGAAAGTTATCCTCTAACAGGACAAATCATTAATCAGGCAGGAGAAAAGCTGTTCATTGTATCTTTTAATGAATCCTTGGCAAAATGCCTTAGAAGGAGCATTATTCAAAAGCATTCTGTTACAACATGGTCAGAATGACTGGAGAAACAGAGGATAGAAGTTCATTTTATCTCTTTTAGGGTGGATGTCAACTTTTGTCAATAGGAGGGGTTGAAGGCACATGTCGACAAAAGTCGACATCCAGGTGTAGAGGGCGACAATCAGCTGTTAATGGCAACACAACTCACTGTTACATCATAGGCATTCCCTTTCTGCTTGGAGGAATGTTAGATTCATTGACTCTGCATCTAATCCTTGCATGTGTGTGAGTTACGAAATGTAAACAAATGTAAACAAAGGCAAGATGGCATCGACATCTCACATGGGAGCAAAGTGAGTGCAGAAAAGAAAATAATCAGCAGACGATGTTTTGCGCAATGTCGCTGAGTCGGACTCTGATTTTTCAGAATCTGATTTTGTTGAGAGTGATCAGGAGATCGAGCAAGAGAGTGAGGAACTGGCATCAGCTGATTGGACACCAGCTGATGCTGCCCCAACTGATCCGCTGCCAGATGAGCGCATTCACGCAGCCTATACACCTGCGGCAAGGTTCGTGTGGGAGGAACAACCAGACATTGATCTGTGGGAGCCAAACTGGCTACCGGACTTCATAATACAGCATGGATTGCTGTTGGACTTGACAGATTACCAGCCGCTCGACTACTTCAGGCTGTTCTCTCTTGATGCTGCTTTTCAGATAATGTCTGATGAGACAAACAGGTATGCAGAGCAATTTTTGAATCGCGGGCTGCGCTTGCACCACATTCTCATTTTTCAAAGTGGAAATCCACAACAAAAGATGAGATGAAGGGCTTTGTGGCATTACAAATAGAGATGGGAATAGACTGGTGATATAACTTCAGGGAGCATTGGTCCAAATGTGCTTTGTCCCCTGGTGGCTTTGGACAGGTTATGCCGCGTGATGATAGGTACGTGCTGCTGCAAAATTTTATTCACTTCTGTGATAACCAGAAGAAAATCCCAAAGGGTGAGCCAGGCTATAACCCCATGTATAAAGTTCAGCCCCTGCTTGACATTGTGGAACCAACATGTAAACAATTTTATCAGCCTGGCCGTGATTTGTCTGTGCATGAATCTATGATAAAATACAAGAGATGCCTTTTTTTTCCGCCAATATATGCCAGACAAGCCCACAAAGTATGGCATAAAGGATTTTGTACACTGGTTTCTGCCTGAAAGTAATTACATATACAGGAAGTATTTATTTCAAAGAGAGAACTGTCCCTTGACAAGTCAGGTTGTGTTGGAGCTGCATCAGGGCTATGAACATTTGGATCATGTTGTGTACATGGACAATTTTTAAACATCACCAAAATTTTTTATGGAGCTACAGAGCAGGGGAATTGGAGATTGTGGCACAGTGAGGGTGAACAGGAGACACAAGCCTTCACAGTTGAAGCCAGAAAGGCTGAAGATGAAAAAAGGTGACAATCCAGTTTTCATGTGGGCGGACAATTTGGTGGCAGTGGCATGGCACGATGTCAAATGGGTGACTTGTCTCTCTACAGTACACACTAACAATATATGTGAGAAAGTGCAACAACAGACAATTGAAAATAAGGCACCAGTGCAACATATGTTGTAAGCAGTGCAATGTGGCAATGCATGCAATTGGCTGATTTGAGCGATATCATACTTTGCAGGACTTTACTGTGTAACATGTATGTGATATGTATGTGAAATCATCCATCCATCCATTATCCAACCCGCTATAGTATGTGAAATCATATAGTATGCAGGCTCATACAACATGCAAGACAGTAACATTTGTCAAACGTAAATATTTTTATTAATATTAATATTAGCAGATGTTCTATCAGATGGTTGTGGCGAGCGCCCTCTTCTACGCAGTGGTGTGCTGGGGAAGCAGCATAAAGAAGAGGGATGCTTCATGCCTGGACAAACTGGTGAGGAAGGCAGGCTCTATTGTAGGCATGGAGCTGGACAGTCTGACATCCATGGCAGAGCGACGGGCGCTCAGCAGGCTCCTGTCAATAATGGAGAATCCACTGCATCCACTGAACAGTATCCTCTCCAGACAGAGGAGCAGCTTCAGTGACAGACTACTGTCACTGTCCTGCTCCACTGACAGACTGAGGAGATCGTTCCTCCCCCACACTATGCAACTCTTCAGTTCCACCCGGGGGGGGTAATCATTAAAATTATACAAAGTTATTGTCTGTCTATATACCTGCATTGTTATCTGCATTGTTATCGCTCTTTAATTTAATATTGTTCTTTATCAGCATGCTGCTGCTGGAGTATGTGAATTTCCTCTTGGGATTAATAAAGTATCTATCTATCTATCTATCTATCTATCTATCTATCTATCTATCTATCTATCTATCTATCTATCTATCTATCTATCTATCTATCTATTTTAATTGATTTGCTATGTTAAACCATTGTTTTGTGTTCTTTTTTAAAAAAAAGTTAGTTTTTGGAAAAATATTCATCCCTGGGAGAAAAAAAACAAAAAAAAATTAGCCCTAAAAGTGTTATAAACTACTGAATTTACATAGTGTCACTCAATGCATACATTTTATTCTAGTTGGTTCAGTGGTTTAGATCCAAATGACTTATATAAAATAAAAGTCTATTATATTATATTCTCATTCTTCTTATACCTTTGAGTTGAGCCACCACCCTTAAACTTTCTGTGCATGTAACAACTGTTCATTCTGGTTGTTCACAGGACATCTGCTCACTTGACCTTTACCTGGTTTCCTGATGTGCCTGAACAGGTTTCTGACATTTATTAACCCTTTATGCTATTTCTTTAAGATGAATGCTATACTGCATTGGGCTGGTGCCCTGCCCAGGATTTGTTTCCTGCCTTGTGCCCTGTGTTGGCTGGGATTGGCTCCAGCAGACCCCCATGACCCTGTAGTTAGGATATAGCAGGTTGGATAATGGATGGATGGATGAATGCTATATTTTAATATGGAAAGCATATCAAAACACTTTATCCTAATTGACTATGTGACCCCTAAGTATATTCTTTTTTCCAGAAAAGAGACTGCTGAAATTGTCAGGTGAACAAGAAGAATGTTCCAGGGGGGTGGTTCAAGAAACCGGCTGATGTAATGTTCTTTCATGCACCTAGTAAGACTTGCTATGTGGTACGTATACAGTTTTCATAACAGAGTAAGAGCTGAATTCAAGAGATGTTGAACAACAGGGATATAATGGAGAGTTATTTTAGGCTGGTTGTGCTCTATACTAAAGCACCGTGTGTGTTCTAACAATCAGAGCATGATATGCAAGCATTAATTTTGCACTTTTTTGCAGATTCAATTGTCTATAAATAAAACCCTCTACTTGTTTTTTTTTATCATTCTGATCATTGGGTAACAGACTGCTGTGATGGATGCTCTCTCTTCAGTATGGTGCAGCAAGAGTGAATAAATGATGTAGATGGACAAGTTTTCTACCGCCTGATAGCTGACTCAAAAAGGCTTTATCAGACTTATCCTGGTAGAGGACAAGTTTCTTTCTTTAATTAATATGTTAATTTCTACCACAGCAGACAGCTGTATTTCTAATGACCAAAAAAGAGGTAAATTCATTCACACATTCATATAACCTCAGTGCAAATAATTTACACATACTTTTTCAAATATCCATCCATCCATCCATCCTCTTCCGCTTATCCGCAGTCGGGTCGCGGGGGGCAGCAGCCTGAGCAGAGATACCCAGACTTCCCTCTCCCCGGCCACTTCTTCTAGCTCTTCTGGGAGAATCCCAAGGCGTTCCCAGGCCAGCCGGGAGTCATAGTCCCTCCAGCGTGTCCTGGGTCTTCCCCGGGGCCTTCACCAGTGAGGCGTCCAAGAGGCATCCTGAGTAGATGCCCGAGCCACCTCATCTGACTCCTCTCGATGCGGAGGAGCAGCGGCTCTACTCTGAGCCCCTCCCAGATGACTGAGCTTCTCACCCTATCTTTAAGGGACAGCCCAGACACCCTACGGAGGAAACTCATTTCAGCCGCTTGTATTCACGATCTCGTTCTTTCGGTCAATACCCATAGCTCATGACCATAGGTGAGTTTTAGGAACATAGATCGACTGGTAAATTGAGAGCTTTGCCTTACGGCTCAGCTCCTTTTTCACCACGACAGACTGATGCAGAGCCTGCATCACTGCGGACGCGGCACCGATCCGCCTGTCACTCTCACACTCCATTCTTCCCTCACTCGTGAACAAGACCCCGAGATACTTGAACTCCTCCACTTGAGGCAGGATCTCGCTCCCAACCCTGAGAGGGTACTCCACCCTTTTCCGGCTGAGGACCATGGTCTCGGATTTGGAGGTGCTGATTCCCATCCCAGCCGCTTCACACTCAGCTGCGAACCAATCCAGAGAGAGCTGAAGATCACAGCCTGATGAAGCAAACAGGACACCATCATCTGCAAAAAGCAGTGACCCAATCCTGAGTCCACCAAACCGGACCCCCTCAACACCCTGGCTGCGCCTAGAAATTCTGTCCATAAAAGTTATTAACAGAATCGGTGACAAAGGGCAGCCCTGGCGGAGTCCAACTCTCACTGGAAACTGGTTCGACTTACTGCCGGCAATGCGGACCAAGCTCTGACACCAGTTGTACAGGGTCCGAACAGCCCTTATCAGGGGGTCCGGTACCCCATATTCCCAGAGCACCCCCCACAGGATTCCCAGAGGGACACGGTCAAACGCCTTTTCCAAGTCCACAAAACACATGTGGACTGGTTGGGCGAACTCCCATGCACCCTGCAGGACTCTGCTAAGGGTGTAGAGCTGGTCCACTGTTCCACAACCAGGACGAAAACCACACTGTACCTCCTGAATCTGAGGTTCGACTATCCGATGGACCCTCCTCTCCAGAACCCCTGAATAGACTTTTCCAGGGAGGCTGAGGAGTGTGATCCCTCTGTAGTTGGAACACACCCTCCGGTCCCCCTTCTTAAAGAGGGGGACCACCACCCCAGTCTGCCAATCCAGAGGCACTGTCCCTGATGTCCATGCGATGTTGCACAGACGTGTCAACCAAGACAGCCCTACAACATCCGGAGCTTTGAGGAACTCCTGGATGTATCTCATCCACCCCCGGGGCCCTGCCACCAAGGAGTTTTTTGACCAC
Organism: Erpetoichthys calabaricus; assembly: GCF_900747795.2. NCBI lineage: Eukaryota > Metazoa > Chordata > Cladistia > Polypteriformes > Polypteridae > Erpetoichthys > Erpetoichthys calabaricus. The sequence goes on from NC_041408.2 coordinate 97,608,064, forward strand.
CTCGGTGACCTCAGTCCCAGAGATGGGGGAGCCCACCTCCGAGTCTCCAGGCTCTGCTTCCTCATTGGAAGGCATGTTAGTGGGATTGAGGAGGTCTTCGAAGTACTCCCCCCACCGACCCACAACGTCCCGAGTTGAGGTCAGCAGCGCACCACCCCCACCATATACAGTGTTGACACTGCACTGCTTCCCCCTCCTGAGAAGCCGGACGGTCAACAGAACATGGCCCATTCGGACTTAATGTCCCCCACCTCCCTTGGAACGTGGTCGAAGTTCTGCCGGAGGTGGGAGTTGAAGCTACTTCTGACAGGGTGCTCTGCCAGACATTCCCAGCAGATCCTCACAACACGTTTGGGCCTACCAGGTCTGACCGGCATCCTCCCCCACCATCGAAGCCAACTCACGACCAGGTGATACTTTTGCAAATATTTGAACTTAAATTCTTCTTTGCTTATATTTAATTCAGATCACATGATAGTAATGATCAAATTATAACTTGCATCCACCAAATAGGGGTAGGCCTATATGCCCTGCATGGACAATAGGTAGGATTCAAGCTCTGAGATCCTCTACTAGGTTAAAATGAGTTTAGCAGACTGCTTTTTACAGAATTTATAATTATAAAGATCATACTTTTCATTTTACAGTATACCGTTTGATTAATGTAGATCAGAATTAATAAAAGTTTAATCCCAAAAAAAAATATTTGCAGAACAGAGGAGAGTTAAATATCCAGTAAGATGCATTCAAAAATAGTAACTGAGAGGGAAGCAGTGTCAATTAATGCATTCGAAATCAAAGCAGCAAGTGCCTCAGAAACAAAAATGTAATTGAATCTAGAAAGTGAGTATTGCCGCAAGGAATAAAATGGGAACTCTTTAGCAACTGAAAGGAATCAACCAGGTGTAAATACAAAACAATTTTATACAGAGAGAGTAAAGAATTTCAGGAACATTTTCCGCTTGGGAAAAAATAAAGTACTGTCTATCTATCTGTTCTATTAACGAAGAGTAATGGATTCAAGTACAAATGTGCATCCATTTCAGTAATTAATTTGTAGCCATTTAAATTCAAAAGATGATTGAATAAAACTGGCAAAAGTGAGAACTGGTATGCAGTAATGAAATATACAAATATTGTGACTTTCTTGTCATCTATTTCAGCTAATAATTAACAATTAATAATTACTGAGCATCCAACAGATATTTTAAACTGCCAATTACATCACAGCTTTTTGTATTGGCAGATGACAAGGTAGTACCAAAATACTGGTTGATTCCTAATATGCCTTTACTTCACAGCTTGGAATAATGGAAAAAGACAATGTCTACTATAAATATTTGTCACCATAAACAGAAACATTGGATCATTTGTAGTTTAACCCAAGGCTGCAAATAATTCATGAGGTAATGGATAGGTTAGCAAAAGAAATGAGAGGGGAAACAGAAATGAAAACCACGACTAAAAAAGTGAATAAAAGAAGAAGTCTATATCTAGGCACCCATGCCAGGGGTGGGCAAAGTCACCCCTGGGTAACTGAAGTGGCTGCTGGTTTTTGTTCCAACCCAGTTGTTTAATTAGAAAATAATCCTTGCCAATAATTTAATTTCATATCTTGTTAGTGCTTTAACTCTGCTGTGTCAGGTCATTCTCATATCCTAGATTTTATTCCCTTTTCTAAGGATATCGTCCAAATGATACAATGTCTAAATAGATGAATAATTCTCAGTCCTTCACTTTTTTTCTCTTCACTTTCCTTCCAAGTATTTCATTAAACCAAATCGTGTATAATAAATACAAGCAGGTGTAAATGGAAACAAGCTAAATGGAGAAATGCTGGTTTATTTTGTCATTTGCATCTTATTGCTAATAAGCAATTAAAAACCAAGAATACAGCTGTTTAAGACTAAACTAAGCAATAAGGGTTCAAAATCTTAACGAGTGAGGCAACTAAAATGAAGCAGAAGTGTTACTTGAGCAATAAGTGCTTCTTATTAAGCAACTGGGTTGGTACAAGAACCTGCAGCCACTGTGAACAGGAATTACTTTGCCCACCCCTGACTTATGCCACTGCAACTCCAACCTGTGGCCTAAGTAGGCACTACAAACATCCTAAAGGGCAGCACCAGCCCCAAAGATACCTGAACTCATGAACATTCCACAACCCCATTCACCCACCCTATTGTTCCTGCAAGAAAAACTCCAGTGAACGATACAAGAATAGCACGAGGACCTCAGTCTTTGTAGGCATGGCAGTTGTTGTCTTACATTCAAATGATGTACAGGTTGGGCCTATTGGTGACACTAGTATGACCTTGAATGAGCTAGTGTGGAAGCACAAGGGCCAGGTTAGCAGCTGTTTCATGCTTTACATTTAAAGTAATCAGGACAGATTCGGCCCCTAATAAGCAGGTAAATTCCTAGATTACACACATGCGCACACATACAAAGATTTAGTTAGACAAGCTACATAAAAAGTGAACGCAATGTTCATGGTCTTAAACACTTTGCTAAAACCTAATAGGTCCCTGACAGATACAGAACCGTAACAGATGCACCTCTCAATGAAACAATTCATAGGATGTCTACAAAGCATGAAGTGAATAAGGTGACCTGTAATATCACATAAATGAACCACATTACAATATAGATATTAGACTGGAGAATCCAAAGGCTGCTGTAGCATGCAATTCATGATTCATTGAAACTTGACAGTGTTAATGACGTGAATCATTCATTGATTCTTTTACTATATAAAAGCAAGACAGTATACCATGAGAAAAGTACAATGCTATGGCATTTTTACTCTTAAAATAGTAAAATGAAATTCAGGAACCTTTCTATGAGCAGTTAAAACCACAAGGATATTATCTAATAAAACACATACACAAGTTTGTTTAAAAATTCTGCATGCTTCTTATTTATTTGCATTGATCATTTTTTTGACAAAAGGAGACTTTACAAATAAAGTTCAACCTCATTCATATGCTATCACCAATCAAAAGAAACAAATCTGATGAACAGAATTGATATGAAAAGTAACTATGACATAACACAAGTGTGAAGACAGTTATATCAAGTATAATTTTTGTGGCAATGTTATCTTTAAAAAGAAAAAGTAAGAAGATAGCATTGAGCTCCATTTTTTTTTTACTATGATGTTGCCTCTCTTAACATTTCATTTTAATTCCAAAGAGTTACTTTATAATTTACTACACAGCTACTTGCGGTGTAACAAACTGAATTTTGCTGCCAATAATTTAGTGGGAGTTTTAAAGATGATCCTTTTTGCAACATAATTACTTGCATTTATATATTTTTTACATTTACTGAAAATAATTATGCTGGCAAACCTTTATAGAAAATGACTCTATATTATTTTGAAATATGTACTAAGCAGACACTATGGTCTGCAGATGGTTTAAAGAACCAAATCAAAGCATAATTTCTCAAAAATGACTTATTTCAGCTTTCCTGGAGACAATAACTGAGGAATATGTACATTGATTTTAGACCTTTGAAAATGTTTTTTATAATAAGAAAGGATATTAAGGCAATTTTTTATCATTTATTCACATTGACCACATGAAAGGAATTATCTAGCATTTTCAATCATACAGAAACGTATAGTTTTAAAAGTAAAAAAAAAAAATGACATCATACAAATTCTCAAATTCTGAACCCTTCTAACCTTTATGTTTCTGCAGCGAAATATGTGTGAAGTTTTCAGAAAAGAGTGGTTATGTATGCTAATTCTGTTAAAACCATCTTAACAACAATTTTTGACTTGGGCGAGTTTTAATATTTATTTTTATCATTTTCCTATAATAGTAAGAAATGCAAAAATACATATTTAAATATGTACAATGTTGTACTATGTATAGTGACCGAGACAGAAAGATATCAGTTGCATACTCTGTACCAACCATTTAAACTTCTGATCTTTCAGAAGTGTCAATAAAACTGCATGTCCATGACACGTCTCTGGTTGTCTGCTCTCTTAAGTAGGCACGTGTTCAGATCTGTTAAACCTCTGAACCTTTTGCTGCCATTTATTTGCTAGGTTGTTTAATATGAGGCCAAACACCCATAGCTCTAGTCACTTTTCAGGACTCTGACAAGCTAGATCTACAGGGCTTACCACCTCTGCCATTGCTTGCTGGTGTTTTTTTTTAAACGTATGTCTAACTTTATTTTTCATTTTGTTTTTGCTTTTTCTTACATTAAAAGACTATGGATAGAATGGAAGCACTCGGGTAATATTTTATATTATTAGTTTTTTGTTTATTTTTTATGCAAAAAGCACTTGTCTATGAATACAGAAAAAATGAAATGTTAATAACTGGTGGAAATAATACTGGCTGCAACAAGATCCTACTATCTAACCCAGCAATAATAAATGTTAATTTTATTAAATTAGCATGCAATTAGGGGTGGGGGTTGATTAGTTTCAAACCTAGTTTTTTAAAACTTGACTTGCTTGTATGGAATGTTATTTGATTTTAATAAATTCAATAAAATTAAAAAAAAATAGCATGCAATTTAGGTGTTATTTTTGATTACATATTCAGTATTACAACAGAAAAATTGCTTTTCCACTTTACATTATAGAAAAAGTAGGACTTTTATTAACCATGGTGGATTCAGAGATGGGCAGCACGGTGGCGCAGTGGGTAGCGCTGCTGCCTTGCAGTTGGGAGACCTGGGGACCTGGGTTTGCTTCCCGGGTCCTCCCTGCGTGGAGTTTGCATGTTCTCTCCGTGTCTGCGTGGGTTTCCTCCGGGCGCTCCAGTTTCCTCCCACAGTCCAAAGACATGTGGTTAGGTGGATTGGCGATTCTAAATTGGCCCTAGTGTGTGCTTGGGGTGTGGGTGTGTTTGTGTGTGTGTCCTGCGGTGGGTTGGCACCCTGCCTGGGATTGGTTCCTGCCTTGTGCCCTGTGTTGGCTGGGATTGGCTCCAGCAGACCCCCGTGACCCTGTGTTTGGATTCAGCGGGTTGGAAAATGGATGGATGGATTCAGAGATGTTAATGAATGCATTAATTTCCACCAGTAATAGCTACTTGCATAATACAGTTCAAATTGTTCCATTTGCATCATTCACTTAATTCAAAATGCTGCTGTGGGAATCATTACTAACACTAACAAGTATGGAAGTACAACCACATAATTCCTGCTCTTAAGTCTTTACAGAAGCTTCCAGTTACTTTACACCAGATTTTAAACTTGTTTTTCTCTTTACCTGAAACAAACAAAAAAAATCTTTAAATGGCCCAATCCCTACTTACTATGCATACTAGGATGTGAATTACAATCTCCATGTCCCAATCTACTTGACTCTTTGGGTTCATTAAATAACAGTGGGAAACTGAATGTTTAGCTACAGGGCCTCAAAGTTCGGAAGTGATCTGCTTGCTTGTTTAAGATGTGGCCCATAAGTTAAACATTTAAATCTACAGTAAAGACTCACTCCATTAGTCTGGCATACCCCGATTCGAGTTGCTGATTAGCTGTGCATATTGCATGTCTGCCTCTTATATATTTGCACAAAAATACAAGAAATATAATTATTACAAATTGTTACTGATCCTCCTGTATTCTGTTTCTCTTCTCAGTATTCTGATATGAAACTTGGTGCCACTGGTACACTTGCAAACTGCCATTGCTGCACATGATACAGAGAGAGTGGAATCCAAGGGTTCATGAATTTAATCTTCCTCTTAGACTGCTCAGAACTTGTACTTATATAGCAGAATCGTCATGAATGGGTGAGCAACCTGATGGCCTAGATTATGGAAACTATGACTTAGTCTGTTAAACCTAATTATAAAACCCCCAGATGTTGAGTGGAGTTTTTGTTTCCTTCTTCTCTGCTATTAACTCACTTATATTGTCATCATTTAATGTTACATATATTGGAGCATGCATAGTTAGTCTAATTTGTATGCTCAAGTAAATGATACATAGATTACATGATTATATTGCTTTGTAGTGTGGAAGTTGTACAAGCACTCAGAGTCTCTTCTCAGTAAACACTGCTATACAAACATAAACTGAATTGAATAGAACATCCAGTTAGGAGTTATATGTCTGCTGTTTGAGGATGATGTAGTTCACTTGACGTCATTAGACTGATATATCCAGGGCACAGGTGAGTGTGTTTTTGTTAAAATAAGATGACAACACCTCTAAATCTGAGGTCATGGCCCTTTCTTGTGAATGAAGGGATTGTTCTCTACAAATTAGAAGGAAGCAACTGCAGTAAATTGGAGGAGATCACCTACCATGGGGTTTTGTTCAAGATTGAAGGTACAAGGAAGGGATTTATTAACTAATCAATGCAGATACAGCAGTTTGAAAATATTGTACCAACAATGATGGTAGTCATCAGAGGAAACTATCCATTCACTAGATAATTTACATCCTTATCCTCATCTGTACTCATGAAATATAGGTAGTGACCAATAATATATTGTGTATAACAGCAGGCAAAATGAGGCTGCTGGACATTGTTGCAGATTTAACACACTGAGAAGATGAGGGGCTCAGTAATACGTGAAGGACTTGGAGTTAACCCTAGTGCAGAACCAGGACAAACCAAAGGATTTATGACTCTTAGCTGGGCTAGGTCAAGCTGTTGCAAACATGGGGTTCTGTAGCCTGTCTAATTCAGTGTTGTTCGGATCCCCACTATCTGTCAAATTGGCCATATCAGGGGTCTTACTAACCAACTATTTCCCATTCACTGGCATGATGTCACATTTATAATATGTAGTTTAACATGGTAATTATACTGAGATCAAAACCAAGACACAAAACACAAAATCAGTGCACAGTTCACAAACACAAGGTAAACACAAAACAATTTAAACAATACAAACAACAGTTAGCAGTCCAACAAATATTAATCCTAATGATATGCAAGTTCAATCCAAAATCCATGATGATGAAGCTCAGTAAAACGCCTTAAAGAAGACAGGAAAGCTTCTCAGATAAGGACACATTTTATTCCTACTGACTTTTTCACATCCTGCAAACAGTCTGCTCATTCAGATTAGTGTTGTCATTGGGGGGGGGGGGGGGGGGGGGTATAGGGCTTAACTGGGCTTTAGCCCAAGATCCCGGGAATCCAGCCCCTGATCTTTGTGAGCCTCACCCCCCACTACATTTCATGAACTTAGATGTCCAGACCCTCATCTTGGAGACCTCAGCCCACTTTCATCCTGTCCTTTGTTTTGACATGCATGGACATTTGCATAAAAACTCCACGGGGAACCTCCCCTCCCACTTTTCCATCTAACATATACATAGGACTAATAGCATTATCAGAGGTGGAGCTATGCCCCTAATAAGTGTTAAAGATAGTGAAATTGATGCTCCACAATAATCCTTCCCAACTTGTCTCAACACATCACGTAAGCTATCCACTTCTGAATGGTGCAGAACAAGCTTCCATACTAGTAGCGTCTATATCCTCTGGTCAAAAAGCTTCTCTCTGAGATTGCTGAGATCATATCCTGATTGAAACTCCCTCCTTGCTTTGTATTTCTTGTTTCTTCTAAGGCACTTCCTGTCCTTCTCATTGGCCAGTTCACAGTACATCTTCTCCATTAAAGATGCAGATCGTACCTTATAAAAATTTAATCAAATATTTTTAATCAGTACAGGATAATTTTTACAATTTAATATAGGCATATACTTAAATGAAGCTATAACAATGGATTATTAAAAGTATAAGGAAAAGGACTGAATGTGACTAAAGGGTTAACTAAACGCAGCTTAAAGCTTGGACAAGACAGACTTTTGCCTCATCTAGAGGAGCCACCAAGATAGATGGTAAGGGTAACATGAAGTAGATTGGTAATGACCACCCCCTTAAAAAGCGAGAACAACTAGTGAGAAAGCCCAAACACCCATATTGTGAAGCGGTGATAAGATCAATGAGAAAACCCGTAGGACACCCCTATTAACGAAGTTTTGAATAATGCAAGAATCGACATGTATACAAAGTTGCTGGTGGCTATAGACCATTGGTTAAAATGATAGAATTCTGCATATTAAGAGTTAGATGACATGATGTATTAGATGAGGTAACGGTAACAGAAAATTATAAAAGGGAATGAATTTTATTAAAGAATGCTCACTCCATGAACCAAGACATTTGTGCATATCTATGTGCTTCATTTTCATCTGGTCTCGTGAATGACTTCTTATAAAAAAAACAAAACAAAACAGAGGAATGTTTACTCCACTATAACCTCTACTTTAGGCAAATCAACACAGTCAAACAGAATAACAATATGGGAAGATGACAACACCAAAGACAACACTGATGAGGCAACCACTGCAATGTGTTGCGTCTGGAACACTTACTAGAACAGGTGGAAAATGAATTTTAAAAATCCAAATTAAACATTTGCACAAATTATACAGTATATTAACATTTCTTTTCTGTGTTATTAGTTAGATAACTGAAATTTAAAGTTACTTGAATCAACGCTCACCTGTTCTAAATGATGCACCCACCATAAATGAGACCACTACAGGTGTTTACAATAAATTGTCTTGTCATAGTTAACTAACAAAAAATTGACATTTACCTCAAGGTATATTTTCTGCTTGAGACCACTATTATAAATCAGAAAAAAAATTGAATTTGAATATTAATTGGTTATCATTAAGGTCTGAGCTATCAGAAATCTGTCATTAACAAAGACTGCCATAAGGTCTCATGTTCTTATGCTCTAAGGCAGTGATCCCCAACCTTTTTGACAGCAAGGACCACTTTATTAGATGCAAATTTTTCCACGGACCGGTGGGGGGGTGGTTGGGGGGGGGGGGGTTGTTGGTGGGTCAGTTTTATACACAATTTACATAACATTTCTATTATTATTAAGTTATTAAGCAGTTCACATACGTTTGCAACCCGAGATTTTTCTTCTTTTTTTGCATATAACAAAGACATATGCTTTACATTTGCCATTCCAACAGATTGCACATCACAAACATTAACACTGCTATCTTTTTTTCGTGTCTGCCGTTTCTATAGGAGGTTGCCAATGAGTTAAATTCCAATGGATGTTTTTCAAATGTTGACAAGCAATAAGCAAAAGGAATCACTGAAAAACCACAGAAAACAAAAACAGCAAAAAAAAAAAAACAGTACGAGGAAAGTTCGAAGAAAGAGATTTTTTTTACATTGTTTCTGTTTGGGGATCGTTGTGCAAACGTGCACATCTGAGCTGTGACCACAGATCTAACTGCTCTGTGGATGATTCGTTCAAGCATTTCAAGGTCACTTCGTTGTAATGAAAGCATCTGGTGAATGTACTTCGTAGTAACGCGATTTCTATAGACTCGTGTCATATGGGGAAACTGTCGGGACCATAAAAATACTTTGTTGTAATACTCTCGCACCTTGGTCTCTCTCCTCTCTCTGCGCCGCTGCAAAGCCCCGCCCACCAAGTGTTCTGAAAAGTCTGAGTGAGTCTCCATTGCTGGCAGTTCTCTCGCGGCCAGGCTGTCAGACAGCTGCGGCCCGGTAGTGGGCCGCGGACCGGGAGTTCGGGACCCCTGCTCTAAGGTCCGAGTGTTGTTACAGCCTGTTAAGTGATGATCCTCCCAATCACCTTGTAATTTAAGCCCTTGGTGCCTCTGGGTATTTTACTCTACATTGAGCTTTGTCATAGTTCCTCAAGACACCTCATGTGAGACACTACCAAAGAATCAAACAGCATGATTCCACTGCAGTGCTCCTATCTTTCTTATGCCTTCTTTTGATTACACTCTCTCACTTTCCTTTTCTGTCTCAAGTTAGACCACACACTGCAGCTCCAGCTTTTTTTATCGCTCTCCACAATCCTTTCAGTGAAGATTTTTATGTCAGTTGAATTTGCTATGGTTGTCAGGAAAGTTCCCCGTGGTAGGAAGTTGGTATGATCACCCAGGAGTTTGCCCTTTTCCTGTGGTACTGCAGTGACAACATGGCAGATATCAATGAAAATAGAGTCTGTGTATTTTTTAGTCTGATGCATTTAATTTTATTAATGTTTGATGGCTCAAAGTAGATTAAGAATATTTTGATTGACTCATGAGCATTCCGTTTTGGTAGTAAAGCTGATTTTTTAAAACTATACACATTGCTTTCATTGTTAGTGTTTGTATAAGTATATGATAGATATAATTTGTTACTAACCCTCGCCTATTCTGTTTCTCTTCTTGGAACTCAAATATGGAACTTGGTGCCATGGCCCACCTGCCAAGTTGTTTTGCCTGCCTAAAATAAAGTCATCCTTGATGGAGGATTGCAGGAATCATGAGGTAGAGGGGTCCATTCATCGGATTGGCTGGCCCAGCGCTGCTTCAGCTGTGGAATGGCCAAATGGGGGAGGCAGAGTCTCCAGGACTCTGAACAAGTCCAAATCTTATTATGTGATATCATCTTCTGTTAAATTCTGCTCCGTACTTGTAAAATTTTTATTTTTATACTGTATTGAGGATTTGTTCTGTGTATTGTATTGTATTGACCCCCTTCTTTTTGACACCCACTGCACGCCCAACCTACCTGGAAAGGAGTCTCTTTTTGAACTGCCATTCCCAAGGTTTCTTCCATTTCTTTCCCTACAACGTTTTTTTTGGGAGTTTTTCCTTGTCTTCTTAGAGAGTCAAGGCTGGGGGGGCTGTGAAGAGGCAGGGTTTGTTAAAGCCCATTGCGGCACTTCTTGTGTGAGGCTATACAAAAATAAATTGTATTGTATTGTATAAAACATTCATTTCTAAAAAAAACACATTTCTGAAAAAGACAGACAGCACATTAAAAATACATAAATACTACATCTGATTAAAAAAATGATTGAAAATGCTCTTCAGCTGAAATAAATTTAGACTGAACAGATATTCACATTCTACAAGTTCATCTTTAGGTTCCAGCTATCAGTAGGAATATTTATTAGTAAGCCTTTTTTATGAATATTTGCATCCATTGGATGTGATTATTTAAATTCCCTCACAGACTCTTGCTACAGCAACCACAGATAAAGTATATCTCAGTGAAATATTTTTAGACGGTTCACACAGAGAGATGCAGGGATTGAAGAGCTGTAGCACGGCTGACAAGTTCAATTCAAGGAATCTCCAATTATGCAGTCCTTTTCTCTACACTTCCTTCTGAGAGTTTTCTCAAGAGACAAGGTGATTCAGAACAATATTTGCATTAATGATTAATTTGCAATGGGGCCATGTATTTCATTGAAATATAATTTATGCCTTGGTAGTAAAATGAATCGAAGAGTCTATGTATGTCTATATCAGCTTTGAAAATTACAGAACATCTCTATAAAATATTTTGTTGATTGTGGGGGTGTGTGAAAATGTGTTTCTGTCCCTGAATTAACTGCAGAGCATATGGCATTTTTATGATAAGTAATAAGCTCATTGTGTTTTGCCAGATAAATTTGTTTTTGCTTCACTGGGCCATTTTGCCTCCTGAGATGGGGCAATATGTTAGACTCCGAGGCAACCTTCTTGATTAAAAGGACACTCTGACACATAAAAAGGCTTTATAAATAATAATATTTTAACTGTTTAATTAATATACAATAAGGGTGTATACAAAAGGAGTATGCTTAATTACTAATAGAACTAGATATAATTGAATTAAATATATATACAGTATGTTAGATGATTGGAAAATAAATAACAAGCTTACCTTTCTCCCTGTAGTTGTATTTGTGAATCCCAAACATTAAAAGGCAGGAATTTCTAATGAATATATTTAAAGTATTCAATTGAACTGAACAGTATAATGTTTGTTAAAGTGCTAAGAATTTCCACAGTACACTCAAAGGACATACATGTGATATTACCCTAGGTTCTTGTCTATAAGCCGGACTCGTGTATAAGCCGGAGACCAAAAATCATACGAATTTTTAAAATAAAATTTTATCATAGATAAGCCGGACTCATGGATAAGCCGAACGTACTATAACCTATAACTAATAGAAGGGAGGGAGGTCAGTGGTCTCACTTGCACCCATTTAATTTCTTTAAGGGGGGAGAGAGTGTGAGATATTGGCGTCTCTCTCACTCCCCGCATGGCGCGGTTGGAGCGGCCGGAGCGCGTTCTTTCTGCTCTGGGCATCGCCGAGTCAACACGCGCGCGTAGCGGTCATTTAAATTGTGATTTTATATGTAAGCATATTTAAATATATATCGCGGATTTTTTGCTGGTTCGCAGATTTCTGCGGACAATGGGTCTTTTAATTTCTGGTACATGCTTCCTCAGTTGGTTTGCCCAGTTGATTTCATACAAGGGACGCTATTGGCAGATGGCTGAGAAGCTAGGTTGCTTACTTTTCTCTCTCTCTTGCGCTGACTATCTGTGATCCTGACATATGGGGATTGAGCAGGGGGGCTGTTTGCACACCTAGACGATACGGACGCTCGTCTAAAAATGCTGAAAGATTATCTTCACGTTGCTATCTTTTGTAAAGCTGATTCCTGAAACAACATGCTGCACAGTGCTTCGCATACTTAAAAGCTCGAAGGGCACGTATTGATTTTTGACTGAAAAACAAACTCTGTCTCTCTCTCTGTCTCTCTCTCTCTCTCTCTCCCTGCTCCTGACAGAGGGGGTGTGAGCTGCCGCCTTCAACAGCTTTGTGCCGCGGTGCTTCGCATACCTAAAAGCCAAAGAGCCCTATTGATTTGTTTGCTAGAGATTGTTTTCTCTATCTATGTGACATTCTGTGCTCCTGACAAGCACTCCTTTGAAGAGGAAGATATGTTTGCATTCTTTTAATTGTGAGACAGAACTGTGATCTCTCTCTTGTCATGGAGCACAGTTTAAACTTTTGAAAAAGAGACAAATGTTTGTTTGCAGTGTTTGAATAACGTTCCTGTCTCTCTACAACCTCCTGTGTTTCTGCGCAAATCTGTGACCCAAGCATGACAATATAAAAATAACCATATAAACATATGGTTTCTACTTCGCGGATTTTCTTATGTCGCGGGTGGCTCTGGAACGCAACCCCCGCGATGGAGGAGGGATTACTGTATGAGCCGGACTTATGTATAAGCCGATATTCTATTTTTTCATTTTCACAACTTTTTTCCTTAGATAAGCCGCGGCTTATAGACAAGAACTTAGGGTACTAGCTGGCCCAGCTCTTAAATTTGAGCTTAGAAGCACTCTCAGGTGTGCTACTAAATTGCATTGCTTTTTTCATTCCAACAGATGGCATCTTGTATAGTACAACTGACACTATAACTTAATAAAATAGCTTTTACATACAAAATACTAATCCAGTTTGAACCCACTGACTGTCACACAAAGGGTGTCATGATCTGACTCTTTTTAAAATATGCAAAGCTTTTCCTTGGTCCTAAAAAAAATATTCAAGTATTGTTTTGGTGATTTCAGAGGCCAGGCATTCTAGTAGTAATGTTTATTCATTGTTTCACTGATGTTTTAATGATTTTAACAATTAATTACATTAATTATAGAAAGCAGGAGACAGAGCTGGAGGTAGCAGAGTTAAAGATGCTAGGATTTGCACAGGGGGTGACAAGGATGGACAGGATTAGAAATGAGTACATTAGAGGGTCAGCTCAAGTTGGACGGTTGGGAGACAAAGTCAGAGAGGCGAGATTGCATTGTTTTGGACATGTGCAGAGGAGAGATGCTGAGTATATTGGGAGAAGGATGCTAAAGATAGAGCTGCCAGGGAAGAGGAAAAGAGGAAGGCCTGAGAGAAGGTTTATGGATGTGGTGAGAGAGGACATGCAGGTGATGGGTGTAACAGAGCAAGATGCAGAGGACAGAAAGATTTGGAAGAAGATGATCCGCTGTGGCAACCCCTAACAGGAGCAGCCAAAGAAGAACAATTACATTCATAGAAGGTTTTATTGTTACAGCTCTGGGTTTCAAAGAACGTTTCTTTGGATGGGTTGTAATGTTTTATATTCATGTTTCTGAGAACCTCTTTTAAATCCATTGACTTGGTTTACTGCATTTAATATTGTGTTATTTTTGTGCTATGCCCTTTCGTCTATACCTTGTTCAACTATGACTGTGACTCCAACATTAAATTTGCTGATAGTACCACCATAGGCCTGATTACCCATCAAAGATGAGATGGCTTACACAGAAGAGGTTTACCTGCTGAATCAGTGGTGCCAAGACAGTCAGTCAAACTACAGATGTGGTCATAGTCTTTAGGAAGTAGAAGGCATTGGAGGGGATTCTGTTGAGCGGCTATTCTGCTTTAAATGTTGTTGTGTGATTGTAATTGATAAACTGAAGTGGGCACAACTCATTTTGTCTCTTGTCAAAAAGATACAAGAAAGCCACTAGTTTTTCGGACATTTGTTTTAATTAAGATCTACAGGTGCACAGCAAAGGTCATCCTTACTGGCTGAAACAGTCACAGTACAACACCTGCTCAGCTCAGAATTATAAAGCACTGTGGAGGGTGATGAAGGCAGCGTACAATGCTATCCGTGCCTAACTGCCTTCTGTTCAGCACATACTCTGTATAAACCTTGCTGTCTTAAAAAGGCAAACAGTATTATTAAAGACCTCAATTTTCCTGCACAGCTGCTCTTCTCACTGCTCCCTTCTGGTAAATGGTGCAGGACCATTAACACACATACTAGTTGATCCTGCTCATAGGTCATAAGGTTTTAAAACAGCCAATCATAATAGCAAATACTGCACCATAACAAGGACTATATATGTTGTCACATCCAGGAAAACTCGGGGAGCCCACAGTAAACAGTGAGGTGCCAAATGGGCAACCCTGTTTATTAGATGGAATACAAAGGTATTGTGGCTTGCAATGACAGAAAGAAAAGCTGGCTAATCCAGCCTTACTAAATAAAAAATGGCCACAGTTACAGGTACTTCTGTTTTATATACAAGTAAATGAGTAGACTTCAGGTAGCTAAGGAGCTCCTTGCACATCAAATGAGAGGGAGTGCTTTGGGCAGGCCCCTTTTTATTGCGTCAACAGGCAGGCATCAGGGGCTGGGTCAGACCCTGTGGTTCTTCTCGGTACTGCCGATAGAAGAGAAAGAATGGTTAGCAACTGCGCCTCCTCCTGGTCTTTGGTCGAATCGCTTATCTTAATTAGGTCCTGAAGGTGATTCCCAGGCACACATGTGTGACAATGTGTATATAAACAATTATTTGCAAATATATATAGGGTGTAATAGGATATGTATATTCCTTTCTTGTTACCTTTTCTTGGTACTGTATTGAAGTTGAGACACCTCAAAAATAACAGTTGGGGTAGTTCATTAATCCTCCTGCACCCAACACACCAGCACCAGACAGCAAGTGTTTTCTGGAGGAAATCTGTGACCACAGAGTACTGATTTTCATTCCAGCTACTTCTCACAAAAGTTTTTCTAGAGTGCTACGCAAATCATAAACTGGTTTGACCAAACACCTTACTCTTTCAGGATTTAATATACAGTAAGACACTTAAAGGTATATAATTCTAAAACTTTCTCCTGGCCCACAAAACAAATGATTGTATTGCTCCCTTTTCATTTTAAATTATGTACATTGACATTAGGGTGGCGCAGTGGGTAGTGCTGCTGCCTCGCAGTTGGGAGACCTGGGGACCTGGGTTCGCTTCCCGGGTCCTCCCTGCGTGGAGTTTGCATGTTCTCCCCGTGTCTGCATGGGTTCCCTCCCACAGTCCAAAGACATGCAGGTTAGGTGGATTGGCGATTCTAAATTGGCCCTAGTGTTTGTGTGTGTCCTGCGGTGGGTTGGCACCCTGCCCGGGATTGGTTTGTGCCCTGTGTTGGCTGGGATTGGCTCCAGCAGACCCCTGTGACCCTGTGTTTGGATTCAGCAGGTTGGAAAATGGATGGACATTGACATTAATGTATTGTTCAATATAAAATTTTTGCTTCTGAGATTACAATGAAGTACAAAAAATGCAAAAACAAACCATTATACATATATATATTGTGGCAAGCAGCTGGGGGTGGCACCCAGCCAGGATGCCCAGAAGGACTGGAGGAGGGATTACGCCTCCTCCAGACCACGAGGGGGCGACTGCCCTGGTGGCTTTGGGGACCACGGGAACTGATCTTGGAAGCTCAACCCTATAGGGGCCCGTGGTCACTGCCAGGGGGTGCCCTGATGCCTGGAGATCCCTGATCCTCAGCACTTCCACCACACCTGGAGGTGCTGGGGGGGAAGACGACCAGGGACACACGGAGTGCTTCCGGGTGCACGGCCGGTACTTCCGCCACACTGGGGAGTGCCGGCGGAGGTTAATCGGAAGGCACCTGGAGCACGTCCAGGTGATTATAGAAGGGGCCGCCTCCCTCCAGTCATTGGCTTGAGTCGGGAGCAGAGAAGGACAGGGCTCGGGAGGAGAGAAAAGGAGATGGCCTGAAGAGAGAGGCATCATTGTGCATTGAGGCCTGGACTTTGGGGAAAGTATTGGGGTTGTGTGTGTGCTTCACTGTAAATAGTATTTGTAAATAAAGCCTGTGTGGTGACTTACAACGATGTTTGCCTGTCTGTTTCCGGGCCATGCTCCATAATATATGTATAATAGTTTGTTTTTGAATTTTGCAATTTGAATTTGAATGTTTGAATGTGCAGCCATGGATCTCCTCACAGGCTCATTGGCTCATTATTGCTAACATGTATTTCTTCTTTTCACCTCACAGCACTGAGAACCGCCCAGTGAGGGCATTTAGCCCTGCCATTTCTTGTCCATGCAACATAAGAAGCCTGACCTCCTGGAAGGAGGTGTCTGTTTGTACAGAGCAGACTGCCGGACAGAGCTCCCTGAAAAGACCCAGAATTTGACAGCTGAAGAGCCTACTATTTTGTTTTTGTTGATTTGCTGAGATGGGCTTTGTTTTTAAAGTCATAAAGACATTTTTTATTTAGAACTGTAGAATTAAATGGGAAGGCCCTGGTTGGTGTCTTGACCATTCTTTCGTCTTTATCCTGTCATTCCAGCACTCAGTTGGCGTAGTCAGCAGCTGCTGTGATTGGCAATATGACCCAGTACAGCACACAACAGCCCAGGCACTTGACTTTTGGGGCAAACTAGTTCATTGACTCCATCCCAGGGAAAACACCAAGGAGTGTATTGTGTAGATAGTGGCCACTGAATTCTTGTGCTCACCCTACCTGACCACCTAGTCCAATCCATCTGACAATACCAGTGGGTGGACATAGAAGAACTCACCAAGCTCACTAAGAGAGTGCCCTGAGGAGCACTTCTGATCCCACACCACACAAATCCAGAAAAGTGAAGTTGGAGCCAGAGAAACAGAGATACCACCCTGGAGGAGGAATAATCACTGCTGCCCCTTCGCTGCTGAGTGCTTGCACATACTGTTGCCCACTGTCCCCAAGAGGATGAACAAATATAGTTTGAATGGACTTCAGGAGAAAGGTACTGTTATGCGGTCACGGCTAACCCTTTCTCTTTTCCTATTTCATGCATGGCCTGGCTGAACAGCCACCCTGTCCTGGCCCTCTATGACCTTGGCAGGAACATGTGCACATTGCTAGTTGCTACGTCCCATCAGAACTATATGATGGTAAGTGGGCCAGTCTGACCTATATTAACGGCAAGTCTCAGTGGTATTCCACTGAATCCTGCTGGCTGACAGTCCAGGGACAACTTGGTTGCCTGCTTGTGGTGGTGTTACCAAGACCACAGTATGCCATGATATTCAGCGGGGACTAGCCCCAAACAAAACCCAATGTGGAGATGCCACGCCAGTCTATATTGAGGAGCCTGCCCGTGGTTGGGGACTGATGACAACAATCCTCCAGATCCTGTTGCCTCGGGGTTGACCTTCGGTTCTGCCGGGACTACTAGGGTATTCCCTGACTGACTTGCCTCCCTGCAGCTCCAATTCCACTCTTTGCACTCTTTGTCGTTTAGGCTTGGAAAATTTATTCCTTTAAAAAAAGCAAAGAATGCAGTTGCTGCTATGAATGGACAACATACCGATGCCTCTACATCACCACTTCGTTCTAGATAATGATCTGCTATATCAGGTGACTGAGCAGCTGGGGGAAACACAAAGCCAACTCCTCGTCCCACAGCCTTACACCACAAGGTCTGTGACCTGGCTTATTCCTACCTCTTGGGGGCACATTTAGGTGCCAAAAAAACCCTGGAGTGGATCACGGGACACTGGCCTGGTTGAGCATTTTAACCAAATGCTGAAATGTATGTTGAGGAAGGTGGTCCAGCAGATGGGAGAGTCTGGGATCATCTGCCTTTTGTCTTGTTTGCCTTCTGGGGAGTGCCACAGACCTCAAATGGGTTCTCCCTTTTGAACTGTTGTATGGCTGGCAGCCAAGGGGCTAATTTGACCTGGGGCCTCATGTATAAATGGTGCGTACGCACAGAAATGTTGCGTACGAACGTTTCCACGCTCAAATCGCGATGTATAAAACCTAAACTTGGCGTAAAGCCACGCAAATTTCCACGGTACGTCATACCCTGGCGTACGCAATTTCTCCGCTCGGTTTTGCAGACTGGCGGCACCCAGCGTCAAAGCAGTGCTACTGTTCCTGTGTGGTTACCCTTTCTTTCTTAGACCCACATTCCTGAAGCGGCTTTATAAATACACTGAAATTAACTGCATATTGTTTATTAGTGTGATGCACCTGATTGTAATTAACCTGTAGCAATATAATGGTCCAGCGAATAGCCATAGCATTCCAAATACCATAACTACTTTAGGATTGTTACGCTCACTGCATCTTCTTCTTCTTTCAGCTGCTCCCGTTAAGGGTTGCCATAGTGGATCATCTTTTTCCATATTACTCTCACTGCACCACTTGGAGTATTTATATCACTGTATCTGAGTGGGGAATCACAGCAGCAGCTGATCGGAAAGAGAATTATCGGTATACAGTTTCAAGCACACACTACCTCAGCCACAACGCGTCAAAGCCTTTCCTGTATGGACCTCGCGTTTCAGAAACAGTTTCATCCCAAGAACTATAAACGCACTCAATCAGTCCTTCAAGTGCTCCTTGTAGAACTGTTTGTACTTATAAGTACAATTACCCCACTGTAAACTTGCACTACAAGTGTATACACGTATGATGACGATATCATTTTTAAGATGAAATGCAGCAAAATATGTTGCTTATAGTATACAGATAAAACTTTAACTTCATTTAAATAATCTGTATTGTTAATAATTAAACATGTGAGGACACGGTGCCGCAGCGCTAGCTAGTTCACGGATAGCTCCTGCCTTGCGCTGTATTATTGCTGGTGCTGACGCAATACTGGAAGGATAGATGGATAGAATAATTAAACATGTACTACTAAGATATTTCAATGTTCCTTAAAAGTTTTGAAGAATCGGCGTTCTAAGCTTACAGATGGCTTAACGTCTATTACAGAGCTGATTGTGTGGCGATTGGGTATTTGGAGAAAGAAAAGTAAGGGCAGGAATTGGAGGTTAGTACGTTTGAAAAAGACAGTACTTCTGTAATAAATTATTTCATCGAAGGTCGCACATGGTGCAGCAAGCCTCTTGCGTGAGATATGAACAATCACTGTGCCACCGTGTTCCCATGTTTAATAACATGCTTTCATTCCTATCATCATGAAAAAGATATCCCGTATACATCTCAGAATTTTAATTATTCAGAGAGCTGTAATATCACGAATGTAATGGATTCTGTGTCCTGTCGGAGAAAGAGAAAGAACGGAAGCTCGTAGTGATTCACACACATAGAGCACATAGAAGATTAAACACAGAACAAAGCATTTAACGTGCCACTTGAGAAACTAGTAAAATAAACGATTTTAAGATGAAGTTTATGATGTTCTACTTTAATGACAAAATAAACTATGTGATTAAAGTGGAAATTTCGAGATTAAAGTTGACATTTCGGGTTTTTTCCCACTGTGTGCCTATTTTTTTTCTCTGTACCCTAATAAGCTTTCATATGACACTCAGACGGTCCGCTGCGAGTCGCCTTTTCGCGCCGACTTCTTTTTTATTTCGGGCACTGTGCGACTTTGTGAACTTGAGCTTTCGAGTTTCTCCGACACTATGTCACTCGATCAACTTTCTTTTGTTGATTATACCACTGTTTAAACCAACAAATAGTATGTTTTTCCTCCACTTGGTATTCGCTGAAATTCTTATATTTTCTCCCTTGCTTTTCCCATTGTCTTTTCACAGAAGGCTATTTATATCGTTTTGCATATTCAAAGAGGCATAATTCTGGGAGGAGTTGGGGTGGGACAGAAGGCACGTGCGTTACTTTTCACGCAGATCAGGATTTATGTAGTGGAAGAACGTGAAAGTTTGCGTACACACAGATTCCTGCATCTGGATTTTTCTGTGTGTACGCACATTCCCACTTTTGTGCTTACGCCATGTTATAGTGTGAATTCTACGCACGGCGTTATACATGAGGCCCCTGGAGAGGGTGGGCTGGGAAGAAGAAGCTTCCCCCCCACGCAACATAATAGAATAAGTCACTGGTCTGCGTGAGCAGTTCGCATGGCTCCACCCCAGGTGAGGGAACACCTTACGGGTGCTCAGAGGGTGCAGGCTTGGCTGTACAACTGAGGCTTCCACCTCCGCAAGGTCTGTCTGGGTGACAGGATTATGGTCCTAGGTCCTACAACCCACTCCAAGCCCCTGGCCCACTGGCAGAGACCTCAGTTGCAGCTGAGCGCAAGGGAACAGTTTCCGGATATCTGGTCGCATAATCCACGAGGACTAATATATATTTATGTCCTCAGGCTGAGGGCTCTGAGGGTCCTACAATATCGACCCTGATTCAGTCAAAGGGAATTTGCCGTAATTGACATTCTGGACAAGAAATACAAAAACGGCAAACCTCCTCGTTAACTCCAGGCCAATAAAATTGGAGCTTGATCCACTCTAAAGGTTTTTCTGAGCCTAAATGGCCTCCAAGCAGGTGGGTGTTTCCAGTGAGCAGTTTCCAGACCTCCTCCCCATGTTCCATAACCCAATATAATAGATCATTTTCTATTACAAAGTGAGGTCCCTTTGGCATGGGCTAATGTGTGCGTTGGCCATTGACGAGGACTACTACATTTTTTGCAAATTTTAGGGAGCCATCATTTCACTGCTCCCTTCTAAAAGAAGCCGGTGTTTTTCTAAATTGAAAGTGTATGTCGGGGACAGGGTCCAGTCTGACCTCAAGCGGCAGGGATTCCTCCTGACTTGTCGTGGCACGGGTAGATCTCTCTCCGCCGGCTGTATACACGGCGTGGAGACAGCTTGAGACGAGTTATCCCCATCTATAACAAGGCCTAACTTTTTATCGGGAGTACTCAATAGTTTACCGCATTTGTTATCAGACCGATCCTGTTTCAGAATCTCTGGGAAAGATGGATTAGGGTGGACTGCCATGGGAAATTTTTTAGCGATCTTCCCTGACTAACGAAATATAGGGCGGTATTGTACATACGGATGTCTCCATGTATACATTTAATACAGGTCTTTTCTTTAATTCTTTGTCACGGTAAGACATATTGGCAAACAACAATGGAAATGTTGCTGCCGGAATCAAACAAGGGTTTCGAGTTTGTAACCATTAATAACTATGGGTCCCATACTCAATAATGTCAGGGGGTTGGCAAACTATCCCCCCCCCCCTCCACCTACATCCCGTCTCATTCCCAGGTAGGTCACATGCCCGGCAGCCCAGGAACTCAGAATCAGGCTCTGATTTATGTAGAAGAGACTTATTTTGTAGGACATAATCTCTAGGAAATCCACTAGAGGACTGTTCTGCTCAGTCCAGGTGGGCAAAGTTTTTGGGAAGGCCCTGTAGAAAAATAAAGCAGGTTACCTGCTGCATTATTTGGCAGGTGGTCAGTTCAAACGGTCTTAGCCATAAGGCCACCTGCTCCCAAAGGGTCATAGCCTGCTCCTGGATTGATCTCTCCAGATCAAATTCACATTTTTTCATTATTCTCGCCTGCTGGACTGGGGATAGCCCATATTTAACTGGGACCTTAGTCCCAATGGGCGGCTCAGCTCTCTCATCCGAGAGAGCATAATAAGCCCTTTTCATTTCATCCCCAGAACCCACCTATGTCTGTGTGTCCTTTTCACAATCTCCACTTGGTAAGTTAAAAGCCCGGTTTTGTATTTTGGGAGTGGAGCCTCCCCCAAACACACTCCCCCCCAGAAACTCTGCCCTGGTACTTTCCTACCGGGTTTGTTAAACGTTTGTATCCTGGTTTCTTCTGGGACTTCATCCTGCTGGCTATGCCACTGTGATAATAATGCGACACAGACATCATAAAGATTTGGGGCAGTCACCCATATATTGTTTTCCTGGCTGCAAAAGTTGAATTTTAGTAGCATGATGTGCATAGAACAGAGTCCAAAACAGAATTGATTATCAGAGACAAAGATGGGGGTTTTAAAGGCCAGTAAATTAAGTGACGTCATCAAAAGGGTCGGAATTGGAAGTGATGTCTTCTGGACCGGATGTGACGTCCACAAAGGGGCCGGCACCGGAGGTGATGTCGTCTGGACCGGAGTTGATGTCAGCAAAGGGGCTGGCACCGGAAGTGATGTCTTCTGTTGTGGAAGTGATGTCAGCAAAGGGCCCAGAACCGGAAGTGATATCTTCTGAGGCAGCGGAAACCTTGCCGGATTTCTCGGGAAAGGTCTACAGGGAATTGAGAAAGACGCACTCTGCCGCCCCCTGGTCGGATGTTTTATTACAATTACTCAGGCCCTTTAGCTGCCTCCTACTTGCATGTGTGATGTGACTATATATATATATATATATTGTGGTGCCCGGCGGGCGTCCATGCCCGGCCGGGACGCCCAGGAGGAGTGGAGGAGGGCTTGTGCCTCCTCCAGGACATGAGGGGGCGTCCTCCCTGGTGGCTTTGGGGACCACGGGTACGGAGCTTGGAAGCTCAACCCTGTAGGGGCCCATGGTCACTGACAGGGGGCGCCCCAATGCCTTGGGAGTGTTGGCCTTCAGTACTTCCGCCACACCGGGAAGTACTGGGGGGAAGAGACTTGAAGACACCCGGTGGACTTCCAGCTTCACCATGGGAGCTTCCGCCACACAGGGGTGTGCCTATGAGCCCTCAGGATCCACCTGGAGTCCTTCCGGGGGGAATAAAAGGGGCCGCCTCCCTCCAGTCAGGAGCGAGAGTCGGGTGGAAGAGGACGAAGCTTGGTGGAAAGGAGTGGAGGCAGACCAACGATTGAGAAAGGTATTGTGCGTGTGGCCAGGACTTAAGGGGTGATTGGTGCTGAGGCACTGGGTATGTGCACTGTATATAATATAAATAAACACATGTGTGGTAAAATCATCATGTCTGCCTGTCTGTGTCCGGGCTGTTCCCCACAATATATATATATATATATACCAATGTGTAACTCTATTGTTACACTGGATATATTTTCCAAATTTTTAATATGAAATGCCTTGTCATTGTCCCTCCCAATGTTAAGGTTTTCTATGATTTATTTGAATTGGAGAATTCATGAATGGAATTTGGAAATGTATGTAGGTACAGGTCCCTGTCATTTGGGGCAGGGCTGATGCATACAGCTACTGTTTCTTGATTGTCCATGACTTCCTTTGTTGATGTTTTCAATGGAGGGACCATGATGAATGAAGCTGAAGCAGACAAATTGTTGCCAGTTTGGTTTGTGTGTATGTATGTGTGTGGTTTATGTGTATTCAGTTTGCAATAGAACATATTATATTTTGTACTTTCATTGATTAAGTGATTTTTGTAATTGCTCAGTATATGTTGGCCATTGGAAAACAATAACTATAGTCCTGTCAATTTCTTTTACTAAAAAATAAACTTCTCTGTCAATCAATAAATAAATATCATCCATACTTAGTTCTGACTTCCTAATAACTGGCATTTATCTTGTCAGCTAGGTAATCTAGAGTAGCACTACTCAAATTGTTTTGAACTGAGCATCACTTTGCCGAAGTCAAATCTAACAGTGGACCACTTGAGTCTGACATTTACAAGTTACAGTTATTCTGCATTAAATTCGCCAAATGTATTTTATGAAAGGGAGTTAATGTGAAAAATACTAAGAATCAAATCCAGTATTGCTGGGTTTACGTTTCAAAGTCTCAGATTTCAGACAGTGATCCATAATAACCCCTTAGCCATGAAGATTGATTAACAACAGACAGCCTCTTAGAACTGATGCATGTATCACCAGCAGCATGGAGTTAAAGGATTTCCCAGACATGGGATTTCTTTGGCTGACATAAAAGTGAGTTTAGAAGAGAGGCCTGCGCAGTGACCAAGATTATCTGGAATGGAGAAAGACTGAGGTTGAAGAGGTAGGGTTTGATCACAATAAGCAAACAACAAATGGAGCAGTAAGATATGGAATTGAAGCAAATGCTGTTACTTTCCAGAAGAAGGTTAGACATGGTGGTAGTTTTAGACCCATTTCTCGTGTATTTAAGCATATTAGTCTAGTCAGAAAGCATCCTTGATTGCTACAAATAAATACTTAAGTAAGCACATAACAGACTAACACATACTTTAAAAGTCACTTTTCCCTGATAATGCACCACTTGAGTCAAAATTGGAGACCGCTTTGAGAACCACAGGTTTACAGCATGCCAATTTTGTATTTTTTTTCATGTGAAAGAGCAAAACAGAAAATCAGTGCAAGGCTATGTCAGTGATCATCTGCATAGGAAAAAAAGCTAAAGGTTATTTCCATGCTAAAAAGGAAAAAAGGTCAGCGACACAATATTATTACTGTATAGCCTTCATCTGGTGTGTCAACGAAATGTTGTGTGTCCTACCTTCTTTCATTTTCAGTAGCAAAAGTAACCTTTAACTTTTATCCTTAACACGCTGTTATGCCAGCACTAAACCCAAGTAACAAAATAAGAAACATAAGGGTAAAATAAACACCTTTTGTTGACACAAAACACATTCTTTTAATAGCAACATGGTACCAACCACGCTGCATGCTTTAATCTTTTTATTGTCTCAAAGAACAGAAGTGATCATTTTAGATTGGGATTATCTTCCCATACCATCCAATATTTTTAAATGATTTTTTCCCTACATGTTTACAAGATACTTCCTTTACTGCAGTTATCCCATCTCTTCATTCCTACTTTGGACCCCCATTTGTGTTTTTGTTTTTTAGATACAGTAGATTGTTTTATCAGCTGTAATCGGATGATCCCACTTGCAATGCCTAGTTTTATAGATAATTGGGTAGGAGTAGTTGTGACTGCAAGGTCATTGGTTGAATGAACTGTAAGTATATGAGAAATTGGCTGACTTTAAACTTTAAAATGGGGGGGGGTGGCTTTTCACTGTCATAGGTAGAGAAGAAAGTGCCAGTTTCATAGTTGTTTTTCCTTTACAAAACAGCACACAATTTCAAGAAAAACAGAACAAAATGACTCACACCCAAGCCAATTCTGTCATCCACAAAAGCTTTAAAAATAACCCAACTAGGAGTGTAATAACACAATCTAGCAACTATGGGTACTGGGTCATTAGCACATGTACCACTAGATTTAGGAACTGTTATTATCAAGAGGCTAAAAGAAGAACAATTTACAGATTACCACCTTTTGTGACAATATCGAATGAGGGTTGTTGTTATGAACAAGTAGAATTTACAAAGGGCTTTCATATTCTCACATTACTCATCTCCTCATTCTTTTGCCAATGCCTGATTAATTCTGGGGGTCCCAGGAAAATGAAGCGGGTCACTGTAATATCGGATTGTAATAAGCATGCCTGCATACAGAGAGACTTTGGTTAAGTCCTGAATGGAAAACAAAGTCCGAAATGTCTGCTCTCTGTACGTATGCTGAAAGCTCTGGTTGTAAGCTCTGGCCTGACATACAGTATTTGTATATTGGAGGTATAACTATTGGCCATTCAGCCCAAGACAACATTTAACAAAGACTGCGATCCCATAAACATTATCACACAAGACATTATCTATCTGTACTCATAGGTATTTGTATCTATCTAAATATAAACTCTTTATTACATTTGCAAATGTGTAATGGTTTCCATTAATTTCTATAGAAAAATCAAGTCCCAGCAAGCTTTGAGACAGCTAACCCAATACAATAAGTGTAAAGATGTTACACTTTAATAAATCATAAAGAGTGATTATATTATTTCTTAGTTCCTTATATGATTTATGTACTGTAAACTGTCTAAATCTCAGTCATATGAAAACTGTTTCTATTATAAATGGTGAAGAAAAAACACACGACAGTTTGATGCTCCAATGCCACAAAAATTACATTTAGGATGTTCTGCTGCCTATGCAAGACACCTTAACGCCTCACAGATGTGTGACCAGGCACAGAAACTACTGCACTTGTGAGCAAGACTTATGAACAAGATTATTGCTTTAGGCTGTATTTCTAAAACCTGAAGCTGAAGACAGTACATCGTCGTAACTGCCAACAAAAAGAATGAAAGAGACTTTTAAAAGGCCCAGCTGACTCTCCACACAGCTAAAAAGCCTCTTAAACGGCAGGGGTTCAGTGCTGGCTGGGATACGTTGCATGCTGCTCTTCATCATTTTTCTTTCTGTCAAGCACTTCACAATGACCTTTGGGGATGACTTTTGTAGACGCCATGCTTGCTTTAGTTATTGCTTATAAATGATATCTGATCTGGTCATACTTCTATGGACAGCAAAGTGCTGAAGCACATCTTTCACAGGGCACAAAAATCATTTGCTTCCAAAATACAAAGTGCCTGTCTGTTCCATTATTGTCTGCTGGAACTTATGAGCCATTAACAAAATACATCATATGGTGGAACAATGTGTCATAGCATATATCTAAAAAGAACAGAATCCTGTTTATGAAGAATGTGTGTGCAAGATGCTCCATACTCCACTATTAACCAATAATGGAAAATGTGCAAAAGTTGTAGGTCTAAAAGGAGGAAGAAACAATTTCAGTTTTTGCAACAAGAGGAAAATTGTTTCAACAGTCAAAACTGCACATATACAGTATATATTTAAAACATCCTACTGTGCAGTTCTTTATTAATGAGATGAAGTAAAGCCAAGGAAAATATCAGCAACTCGGATATTTCTCAACACCTGCTTTTTCTAGGAAATTTTAAATGCATATTATTTTTAAAGGATACTGAATTTTAAATTATAATATCAAGAAAAAGTGGACAGCAGAAAAGCTGAAGTCCAATCGCCTAGGCAACGTATTTGTGTAGTGAATTGATTTTGCCAGTTTGAAGCAGAGAAGTATCTCTCCTAGCTGTGAAAGCAGCACAACTCAAGGATACAGTCAGGTTTTATTCCTTTGAGAAAGACTTTGTTCAAGGCTGAAAAAATCTTATCACCTGGTTCAGCAAAATAAGCATTGTTTCATTCTTTGAATAGCCTTTCAAAAACAGATTCTGTTAAAGAAGGCATGCTTTAAATGAAAAGAAAAAGTTCTATCGCCTCTTTTTTTTGCTCCAAATTGATATCAGATCAAAATCAAACTGTGTCCATGAAGCTTTGTTTGTTGATACTTGTATTTTAAAATCACTGTGAAATTGCACTGAAAGGTTTAGTTCTGCCTCACTACATTTACTATTGCTCAAAACAGCTGGGGGACTCTCGAGGTAAGAGTCTGGACAGATACACTTTTAGTCAAGTAAATGAGTCTACTGTAGTATAATAACTAAAGCAAATGATTTTATATATTGATTTTTTTTTCTTTTCCTTAGGTTACACCACAAGCCAAGTCTTTTAGTTTGTATTTGCATAAAACATTCTTATTCAGTGAGTAAGCAATAATAATACATTTTATTTAAATAGCCCCTTTGCCATACTCAAGATACTTAATTAATTTAATACAATAATTCCTGGGAAATGGACCCTGTCTTATCCACATAAGATATAAGTCAGAATTCAAATGTGAAGCAGATGCCAGTTTTTATAAGGGCACACATACACACATAACTCCATGAAAAGCCAATAGTAAAAAAAACAATTCTATTAAACAAAACACACTTGGAGAATAAAATAATGACATCTCAAGCTTTCAGGGTACAGAACAGTGTATTTTGTATATGTTGAAATAATCTAGCTACTCAACAAACAAAGCATATATATATTTTTTTAATTATTGTATTTGTTCCAAAAATATACTATACATTACAAAGAAAGTGTTTAGCAATCGGGTTATAAGTTATGAGTGTAGTGCACTCTATACGGTATATAACATTTCACTGTTATTTACTGAGCTTATTTAAGTAATTATTATTGCTGTTTTACAGGTTTTTCTTTGCTGCAGAATTACTTGTTTCTCTAAATCTTACACTTAATTTCATTGTAAAATTTTACAAGGGCTTCACAAGTTCAGAAGCACTAGTTGGTAAACAAAATAAAAAAAAAATACATGACTTTCTCCTGCGATGAGTAAGTCGTAACTGTCAGATCTGTTAGAGAGATAGATAGAGATAGATAGATACTTTATTAATCCCAATGGGAAATTCACAAACTCGTCAGGTAAATATGGAACCACACCGGCACTGGCATTTGCTCTCAGCGCTCGAAGTTGAGTACTTGAATAGGCGAGTCTCGGCGTGTAAAAATCCATGCCCACGTTGTAAAAGTAAGTGTGCCCAGGGAACGAATCCACATAAAATAAAGTAATTGGAGTGATCAATAAATAAAAATAGAAAAATAAAAGTAGAAAAGTACACATACATATACAGTAATACACGGAGCTGCTGAAAAGGCTGCCACTCACAGCGGCGCCGGATGTTTATAGTTTATGTTTATATGTTTTTTTTATTTACTTTATGCATTTAATATACATTTTATTACTCTTCTGGGTTAGACCAGCTAGTCAAGCTTGAATTTCAGTGAAACAAAATTTAGAAATTTAAGTCTGGTCAATCAGAAATACAATCAATCCAATAAGCACAGAAACAATTTACATCTGAATTTATAAACCACACTAAAAAGCCCACCCTCATCCAGTTTACTAACAATTTCCGTGGTCTTTGTGAACATCTACAGATATTTTAACTTCTAGTGACATTTTTACATTTTTGAATGTCTAGCCCCACCATTCATTGTAACATTCTGCTAACTGAATTATGACTCTTGCAATAAAAGCATAGATGATAATGTAAGCAACTTGCTCTCTACCTCCCTCTCTCATACCTCACCCATGCCAATCTTGCCTCCCGAAATGAGATCACTACCAATCTTGTGTCCCCAAACAAGGCTCAGATCAAAGACTTCACAGTCTCAGTCCCCTGACATGCCAGGTTGCATAGCAAGCCAAACATACACAGTGCCCTCCACAACACAGATTAATTATTTGCTATAAGGAATACTGAATGTTAGTTTTTGTAAAATGCCTAGTAAAACAGTCAGAGAGTAGAAATTCTTGAATAACTGATAATTCTGAAAATATGCATACAACATTTTCGATTAAACCATATTAAAGAACACTTCCACTTATAAGACCAGTGCACTGTACACTATTTGGATGGCTTAAAATGATCCAAAAAATGGTAGTGCAGTGATGTCACGTAAATAGCACAAAAATAACACAAAAAGTAGAAAGATTTCAGAAATATAAAAAATAATAATCACAACATAGCCCTTCTTCTTAGGCACAGATTCCAAACACACCCATCAGGCTGTTTAGGGTGATGAAGATGGAATTGATTTAGTAAGTGGAGATCACAAAATATAACCTATGAATGATCGCCAAGCCTGTTCCCTACCTTGTATGACTGGGGAAAATGAATACACAGTTCAAAAAATTTTGAATTTGCACTGTAATGTCAAATAATGTTGGGAGAATTCTTCAAGTTTAAAACATAACATTTAAACTCCTGCCCATTTGCCTACATACTTATAGCATTCCATTGTAAAACTGAAAATTGTCTATTAAAAAAATCACAGTGAGTCTCCCTATAAGCCTTCGACTGGTAATACATATCCATTTAACTTGCCATCACTTCCAAGATGTTCTCTTGTAACAGCCTGTGTCTTTGCTTAATAGACTTGGGTACCAAGTTGCAACATCCACTACAATTTCTATTCTGGTTTTCTTTCCACATAAGCGCTCTTGTTAACAGCAATACACATACAAGTTAAAAAGTCCAATTTTTGAGCAAATAATGTATTACGTCACTTTACATTTTACTATTTCCAAAATGTTATTTCTTTCATTTTATGGCTTTTTCTCAGACCCCATTATTGGAATTGAATCTAGTCAGTGTGCTGCTTCTCATATGTAATATTTTGTAATATTTTGTATATGTAATACTTACTTCACTGTTTCATCATTTCTTCTTCACAATATTCATACAGTAACTTCCCCCCGTATTTTGCACTACTGATTTTCTGTTTGCAATATGGGATTACATGTCCTATATGCAGGTGTTTAAAACATCATACAGGAGATGTTTATATTCTCAAAATGAAAAACAATCACATCCTTAATATGTTTTAAATGGGGTTATTTCAGACAAAAAAAAAATCTAATGATACAGAGGCGCTATCACATTTTTCTGTCCTTCTTACCCAACTGGTAATTGTTTGGCTCAAAGCACCATAGTTTCTTTTAAACTATCCACATTTTGTTCTATAGAAACACATATAGCTACTCCTGAAATAACACCTCTAGTTTTTGATACCTCCCCAATCACTGAACACATAACTTTATTTCCATTAAGAGTCTTCATTCATAATACTTGTTCTCATTGCTTTTGATTTGTATAATTTATCATTACTCTGCCATTGCTAAGACACTTTGCCGACTTCACTTTTGTATTTTTTATGGATTGCCTTAGTCAGTTTAACTGAATGCAGATGTATATCTGAACTGTTTAAAAAAGGAACCAACACTTTTATATCAGGCTCACATTCAGACCCAATTCATAATGTTTTAAATTGGTCAAACATTTACTTCTGAACTTAACACCTGTCACACATGTGCACATGGGAGGCAGCTAAAGGGCTTGAGTAAGGGCAGTTCCGGAGTCATACCGGGATGTGGCAGAGTGCACTGACTCTTTTTCTCCTTTTCCTGCAGACGATTCACGGGAGATTCCACCTTGCCCTCTTGACGTCACTTCCGGGACCGAGCCTATGGAAGAAGACCTTGCCGGCTTCAGCCCCTGTGATGTCATGTCCGGGCTCGAACCTATGGCTGAAGACCTTCATGAGCCCAACCCCTTTCATCTCACTTCCGGTCTTCCTCTTTAAAAGCCTCCACCTTTTCCCTATTTCCTCAGTTCTGTTTTGGACTTGGTTTTGTGCACATCAGTGCTGTGTAACTTACTCACGACTTTGCAGCCAGGATACCAATTATACGGGTGGCTGCCCCAAACCTTGCTATGACTCTTTTGTGACACACCTCATAGCTGTTTTTTCTATTTTAGTACTAGCCAAATTCCATTCCATCCCTTTCTGTTTTCTTCATCTGAACGACCTGCCATATTCAAGCTTCAGTTATAGTACAGCTGGAGCAATCATCTCTCTAAAAACACTATACACTCAAAAGGCCTGGGGTCTGTTTCTAAGAGATTAGATAATCCTGGATCTCAAAATGCACCCTCATTTACTTTATTGTGATTTCGCACAAGCTGGTGCCAGAACACTGGATTTTATTCGGTTCATGTAGTTCTGAATATACTCATTTGGATTAATGCACATTCAAAGCATTGTTACAAGATGTTATAAGTATTAAACAGATGATCAGCCATGGTCTACAAGTCTGAGAAATGGGGCAACAACCTTCCTTCACGCTGTCAGAGCAAGAGATGTTAATGGCAGTGCATGAAGATTATCAGCATACCAGACAAAAGGGGAGCAAACAATCAAGTAATTTTGTTGCCTTATTTTATTACAGTAACCGAATCAAAATTGCATTAATAAGCATATTAGCTGTTTGTGCCCACAAGAGATGAAGGTGGGCAGCTTGTTCCACTAGTGAGTTCATTATCAGATACTATTGCTCAGAAAATGCTGTCTGTAATTCCATGAAATTTGTTTCTGATGGTAGTTATTTATTTCAGACTCTGTGTGTGTGTGTGTGTGTGTGTGTGTGTGTGTGTGTATGCATGTAAGCACCACTTCATGAACATTTTTGTGATTGCTTTGCTGAAATGTGTGTCATCTCTTAAGTTGTGGAGAATGTTGGCAAAAAAATTAAAGTCTTGGATGTAAAAGGGTAGCATTCATGAAGACACTTCTCTTGGCTTCCCAGAATGTTTGTTTGTGGTATGGTTAAGTTTCTCTAGGCAGAATTTGGCAAAGAAGTTGTGCTTCTGTGTCAAGGGTTCATTTAGGAAACAGCATGATATTTTCAACATTTGGTTGGATTTTCTCGTTTCCTAAATAGTGCAGGTGGGATCAGCATTTCTGACAGGATATTTACGACTTTAGGTCTTATGATTCAATGCTCTGCCCCTTGCATGTTTGTGGCTGCCTATTGTAATCCTTCACATTAAACCTGCCCTTTTCAGGTTAGTTTCAGGGCATTGGTTGCTCCATTTTATTGATTTCTTTAATTCATTTTTTCTGAAACAGACATTATCCTAAGCCAGTTCCAGAGAGCAGAATTAGCAAGTTATCCACATCTTAGGCGTCACAGATCACGTAATTCTGACTTAATCTGTTCCAGAACTGCAGGTTTGTCTAAATCTGGGAAAGAAATTAGCCTGAACTCCATGAATCCTGACTCACTTCAACTGGATTTCATGCTAATTCTGCTTTCTGGAACAGACCCCACATCTTCAACTCAGCCCTCTCCTGCTTTTATTTGGACTCCAAACTATCATTTTCCCAATGCGGTGCCAATCCAGAAATTGCAAAATTGGATTGGCTAATATTTTACTAAAATGTAGAATCCATTAACTCTGTTACACTGACATAATTTAGTGTTTTTTAATTGTCTTTTGTAAGGTTTTCATCATCATCATGATTTTCAATCTGCTTTTGCTGGTGTTTGGTTTATTTAAATTGCTATTTACAATTTAATTTATTGGTATGTTACTGGATATAATACTGAAGTAGATACAGCCTTTCAGCATTCCATGTCATTTGCCTGGTGTCAGCTCTTTCATTATAAGGATACAATTAGAGAACAGGCTCCACTGAAAAAGGTGAATTTGACAGGAAGCTCAAAGAAACTAATTAAGTATTAAAGCTATGGTAAAACTACAAATATTTCTACATTTCTTGTAAAAGTTACTCTCACACTACTGTACTATTCTGAAGACAGAATAAGAAGGAAAAAAGTTATGAAGAATAATGATATTATGTTTTACTTTTAATATATTCAGTGACAAAGAATCACCATAGAGTCTGAAAGATCCACCTTTTTGACCAAAGGAAAACAAAAGATGGATTTAACAGTGTAGCTTCTGTGTACATTATTCCATTCTCAGTTTTACTTTATGTAATCTTCCACTTTTTTGTGCTTAGGAGCCGAGAGACCAAACATCATCCCACTAGGTAAGGAAGACCAGAGAAGTAAATCAGTAGTGTTGTTGTTGAGATTATGTGAGTGTGTCTGCTATTCAAAACTTCTCTGGTGTAAGGAAGGAGTAGTTTAGAATGGCTGATGCAATTTGAATAGACACCCTTTTGCATTAATTACTCAAATAAGCTATTCATTCATTTGCTCATTCAGTTTTAGATATATAACCAAATGATGAGCTGAAGAAATGCCTAAAAACACATAAACTAATGTAAAATTCTCACGTTATGTGTAACAAGTTTGGCAAAGATTGTCTTCTGGCATCTAAACACTGATGTGATCTACACAATTCAAAATTTCAGATTTCATTTCCCATCCTTATTTATATTCATGAGCTTTCTAGTTGCACCTGAGCCAATAAAGAATTTTTAATTCAACTCTTTATAAAAGATCTTTTGAAGCACTATCATTTAATTCCTTTTCATCATGCTGTCCCAGTGCTGTGCTCATTAACATAGCTTCACTAATCAAAAATATTACTGTTTGCCTTCAGTGCTGGATATCTGTCCTTAAAATAATCTAACACTACAACTTTTTTGAGTAAATAGATAATGTGTGTGAGAGAGAGATTCTTTATTTGCCCTTTGAGTAAGATTTTCTATGTATATTTGTACAATCTGTCCAGTCAGGTGCATGAAACAAAGTATAGGTCAACAGTACAAAATACAACAAAACAAGTGCTAGATAGTACAAATACAGAACAAAACACTTAAATTACCTGATAGCATATTGTTGGATGCTTAATTTATGTTATTATACAGTTTACATATTCAATATATATTATTGAGATGGACTGCAGAGGAGTAAAAACTGTTCTTGAATGTAGAAGTCCTTTTTTTGAAAATAGCATTCCTACAGCCAGTCCTCAGTTTGGAAACAGACTGTGTCCAGGTTGGGTAGAGCTGTGAAGAATTGTATTGGTCCTATTTCTGCAGCATTTGGTGTATATAGACGTTATTGTGGGAAGAGTAAGCCAGCGAAACACTGTGCCTGGATCACCACCTTTTATAGTGATCTCTTTGTCCTGGGTGGTGATGTTCCCATACCAGACTGTGATCCCTCCAGTCACTACGCTCTCAATAGCACTGCAGTAGAAGTACACCAGTATTTCTTTCCTCATATCACAATTCCTCTGACCTCTGAGGATGTGAAGGTGCTACTGTGCTTTAATGATGTGTCAAAAACACCCAAAACATGTGTCAAAGGTTTCAAAACTCATTCAAAACCAGAAGTAACTTGGAAGTCACCACAGGTATGCATTCAGGTGCTTTAAAATATCTTTAAAATTCTCACAATAAAAGCAGTTCCCCCACTGAATACTGCTGTAGCCCATTTTGGCAGATTGAAAGTAAGTAATAAATTAACACAGGGTATTGAGGAGCAGTTCATACACATTTTGCTAGATGGTATTTAAAGATAAAATTACTCTGGTTTAAATATAACCCATGCAATCAACAGAACACCCTGAATATTATTCTGGCAGAGGAATTCTAGGCTGTTGTGCTCATAAGCATTGTGGACACTACAAGGTTCACTGACTGTTTGATAGGAAGGTTCACTCACAAAAAAAAAAATAAATAAAATTGGCAGGCAAGAACAGCAGGACATTAATAACACACCACCTCTTCTACTGCTTTTTATAGACATAGTATATGGTGAATATGCAAATTAAGACCTGTGACTTTCAGTCAATTACTGTACTTTTTCTAAAATGTTATTTTTGACAGGCAGAACATTACTACGGCATACTACTCAATCAAACTGATAAAAGTAACATAATACATACAGCAATTTGCTTCAAAAAACAATTCAAGGAAAGCAAAAGTAAAATAGAAATACAATGGAAACACAGAAATATGATGGAAAACAGACAGAATTCAACCCCCACTCAAAAGAAAAAGAAAAACATGAGTAGAAACACCCCATCTAACTTTTAAAATATAGTAGAACGATGAATAGAATAAGAGAATCTATCATGAGTCTGACATGCTTATTCTAAAATTATGTTAACGAGTTCTTCCATGTTTTTAAGTCTTTTGTACATATTCTCCATTTGCAATTTGAGATACTATAGAATGCCGCTTACCCACCGAGGTATAGAAAGTGGGTTGGGATTTTTCCAGTTAAGCAAGAAAAAACTGCGTACAAGTAGTGTGGAATAATGTGGTATGTAGAGATTTATGTCCAAAATTATGTTAATTTAGTGCATTCTTGTAACATATGGTGTAGCGATGCTGGTGTTTGATAGCAGCACTCAAAGGCTGGGTCTTGTCCTGTGTATATTTTAGACAATTGTAAAGGAGATAAATATGATCAATGAAAAGTTTTTAGTTGAATTATGGAAATGCTTAGCGCATATACTGTAGAAGAAGGGAGTATTTTTTGGATGGCTCAGTTCCTTCTCATTTTATGTGATTCTAAATGAAAGGTCCCTTTCCCACCATTTCTTAATATCACTGAAAGATAGATTCTTTGAATTATGTTTATATATTGTTGAAATACTGACTGAATATTCATCAAGACTAACAAGTATTGCCTCTGGGATAAATAAAGAGGTGTGTACATTTGATATATCCAGCAACCTCAAGGGGATCTCGCAAACCCTCAGGATGTCCCACAGGGCAGCTCCATCAACTGAGTTGAACACTTTGCAAAAATTGACAAAGGCTGCAAAGAAACTCTGCCGATATTCGCATTTGCACTCCATGAGAACCGTCAGTGCCAGGATGCAGTCGATGGTAGACTTCTTAGGTGTAAAACCAGACTGTTCCAGTCGCTGGCAAGTGAGCAAATGATCACAGATCCTATTGAGGATGATCCTAGCAAGGACCTTACCTGGCACTGAGAGCAGTGTTATCCCCCTGTAGTTGCTGCAGTCCAGGTGATCACCCTTCCCTTTCCAGATAGGGATGACAAGTCCCATTTTCCAGTCAGTTGGGATGATGCCAGTCTCCCAAATGAAAGCAAAGATTGCTTGCAATGCCAGGAGGACAGCCTTACCACCAGCCTGGAGAAGTTCACCCCGGATACCACAAATCTCTGCAAAGCTGGTTCACCACTGTGCAATCTCAGTGAGTTTGGGTGGTTCACAGCTAATGGAAGATCAGCCTCTAGAACCGTGGACCCAGAGATATCCATCGTCCTAGCCGGAGGATCAGCTTTGAACAACTGCTCAAAGTGGCCAGCCCAGCAGGTCACAACTGCAGTGTCATCCATAAGGACCATTCCATCAGCTGCCCTGACCTCGACTCTCCGAGGAACAGATTCAGATGTGCGTAATGCTTCGATTCCTATGTAAGCAGGACGTGGGTCGCTAGACCACAGATGGTGTGTCACTTGCTCACAGATTCCTCTAACAAACGCCTCTTTATCTGCCCTCAGAGCCCTCGCAGCCGTCCATCTCAGTTCCTGATACAGACCAGAGTTGCAATTGAGCCATGCGCTGCATCTCCTCTCAATGATATCCAGGGTGCCCTGCGAGATGAAACACCTCCTTCTGGGAACACCAGTAACACCAACACAACCCTCAGCCACCTTCAGGGTCTTGTCACGGAAGGTCTCCCACTTCACATTAGGATTGGCAGTTGTACCAAATCTGAAAATTCCTCACACAAACTTCATGCATGCAAACTCATTAGACACATTAAACACATGGTACTGTGAGTGCTGTGCAGAGTGGAGGCAGGACCTTTGCGTTTTTCCCAGTTGATTCTGGGGGTTTGTCAGGGGTGTGTTCTCGCTCCTACTCTATTCAATGCTTGTATAAACTGGGTGTTGGGCAAGGTCATGGGGTCCAGTGGCCGTGGGGCATCTGTTGGTGAAGAAAGATTCACAGATTTTGACTTTGCTGACGATGCTGTGATCATCACGGAGTCAATGGAGGGTCTGATCGGGGCACTCAAAAGACTGAGTAAGGAATCTGAGTGTCTGGGCTTGCGAGTGTCCTGGATAAAAACCAAGGTCCAGGCCTTTAATGACCTCTTGGGCACAGCCATCAGCAGTGTGTCTGTTTGCGGAGAGTGTTGACCTTGTTGCGATATTTACTTACCTTGGCAGTGACATTCATGTCTCTGGTGACTCTTCATATGAAGTCAGTAGACAGATTGGGAGAGCATGGGGGGTCATGAGGTCACTGGAAAGGGGTGTGTGGCACTCCCGATATCTATGCAAAAGGACGAAGGTTCAAGTCTTTAGAGTCCTGATGCTTCCTGTCTAGCTATATGGTATCCAGTGACCTGAGATGAAGACTGGACTGCTTTGGTACTGTGTCTCTCCGGAAAATCCTTGGGTACTGTTGGTTTGACTTTGTGTTGAATGAGCGGTTTCTCATGGAGTCCCGAATGAGGCACATTACCTGCATTGTGAGGGAGCATCAGTTACGGCACTACGGCCATGTGGCGCGTTTCCCCGAGGGTGATCCGGCTCGTAAGATCCTCATTGTTGGGGACCCGAGTGGCTGGACCAGGCCAAGGGGTTGCCCATGTAACACCTGGCTGCAACAGACAAGAGGGTTATTTCCAGAGGGTGGGACTGGACCACGTGTCTACCTGGGGGGTTGCAAACCGGGATCCCGAGTTGTTTCGTCGTGCAGTGGGTGAGGCAACGCACTGTACCAGTGCATGCTCCCCAACTTGACTTGACTTGACATTTGAATAAGTTTCTTTTATCAAGAGGAGAAAAAGTATGCAGTTGGAAAATTAAATATGGATCATAATTGTTCATGAGATGCAAATATGTTGTCTATGCAAACATCTCATAATCCCTACCATTTTCCACACGTTAAATACTGAGTAGGTATGAGAAGGTTGAGAAAGGTGATTATCGTGTATATGAGCAACAGACAGGAGCTTCTTTACTTTGAAACACGTTATACATTGGTTCCATATTTTAAGTAATTGGTTGACAACTTCATTGCTGTTTAATTGATGATAAGTATTGACTGGAGAAAAGAACAAGGAATACAAAACAGATTTAGAACAAGATTTGTTTTCCATTGCAAACTAGGCTTGTGTAAATTAGTGAATTTCTGCAAATTTTCAGAACTTTATTGTAAGCGTATTTGCCATTCAGTAGTAAAACTGAAAGAAAACTGAAAAAAAAAACAGCAGCTTAAACAGATTAGATAGTGAAGCTTCCCTGCCAATGGAGATTAGTTTACATTTTGTATTGACCTAGTTTTTCTATTTCTTATCTGTAACTTTAAAATATGAAAGAGTGAAGAGCAAACAAGGAAGAAAAATGATTGGTTTTAGTCATTAAACCTTTACATATAACACATAGTAAAAAACTCATTTATAT
This sequence comes from Erpetoichthys calabaricus, assembly GCF_900747795.2. Classification (NCBI taxonomy): domain Eukaryota; kingdom Metazoa; phylum Chordata; class Cladistia; order Polypteriformes; family Polypteridae; genus Erpetoichthys; species Erpetoichthys calabaricus. Next base: position 97,646,900 of record NC_041408.2, read on the forward strand.
GACAATGAAACTCTGAAGATTGCTTCTTCAATAATGTATTTTTTAATATAAATAGTTGTAATGTGAAAATAGACACTAAAGCTAGTACATGAAGAAGTATAAATTTGTCATCAAACTCATTCTTTTGCAGGTAAATTGATAATATACCAGAAAATGCTAACTGGGTGCTTTTAACATGGAGCACAAAAAAAAAATATCACAAAATATTATCTAAGTTTGTAATAAGTTGCTAGGAAGCGTGCTATTCAATTTTCTACAAATATATCAAAAATAAAGATATCAAAGGATTGAGAGCAAATTATTTACATCCTATATTTTTCTTTTACATTTTATTTTCAGCTTTATTGAACTGATTTTTTTTTATATATTCTCAGAATCAGAATATCATAGGCAAGGTTTATGCTGATTCTTTACTGACAACAAGCAGGAATTTAAAGCAGTTACGGAAAGATACAGAGAAAGAGGTGGAGGACGGGACATGGACCAGTGTTAGTTCAAGTCTTGTCAAATGGATAATGTTGCAGTTTTAAGTATCAGTTACTGTATTTATCAGAAAAAGTCACAGGTTCACGAGATTAGAAAAATTATGCCCCCGAGCATTTTGTTGAAAGCCCTTTAGATAGCGCTGTGTAATCATATCATTCAATGTTATTTAAGAAAGCTGAAAAACACAAAATGTCCTTGGGACAGTCAGGATTATGTTTTCATTAAGTTAATAGTGACTAAATGATCCATTTTTTAAAGCTTTTAAATGTGAATTCTAGTATTCTTTTCTTTCAATGAACAATGAATTTACTTTGTGTGTACTGGAAAATATTCTGTTTCATAAATATCCTTTTCTTGGTGATGTCCTTCAAGAAAGTAATTTACATACATTGTAGAAAATATACATAATTAGAATGGTATTGATAGAGTTTTAAAACATGGCATTTATAATTTTTTTGGAATAGATGGTAAATTGTTATGGAGGTTTTGTAGAATGTTATGTTTTTCTTTCTTAACATTTTTAAAACATATTTTAAAAGTCTAGATTTTCATGCAAATGTTATGTTATTGAACTTGAAAATGTGGTTTACATTATTTTTAATATTTCTTAATTACTTGTATTCAGATGATCAGCCTTGGTTAAATTATTGCTGGGTCAACTAGGTCATTAATAATTATTTAATAGAAGTAACAGAAATCTAATAACTAAAGGGAGATTAAAAATATATATTATAGAGCCTGCAGGTGCCAAGGCTTATTCAAAAAAGAAAATAAAGGTTTTTTTTTAACATTTCATTACTAAGTTTGGCTTACAATACATGCAATGATAATTCCCAAGTACTCCATGCTGATCTAATTAGGCAGCCGGAGTGTCCTGGTGGGTGGTAACACTAATATCCAGCATGCAGTGCTTCTCTCCTCTTTTATGTCTGCCCACATGTTCCTCCACCAAGCAGCACTCATGCTTTCTACTAACTCACTGCTTGATGGCTGCCACCAGCTAGAAGAATACACATTAAAGAAATGATGCAGAACGTTTTCAAAACGTTTTCTGTCAGTTGAAACAACTATTTGAATGAAGTTACCTTTAAGTGATTTTGTATGGCACCAGTAAATAATAAATATATCACAATCCATCAAGTGTAGTTAAGTAAATACACATCATTTCTGTTATGCAAACCTCTTAAGTAAAGCAAGTAACAAGCTGGCATGTTTTACTAATGTTGCATTTATTAGTTAATTTGTGTATAAAAAAACAAAATCAGCATAAAAAAAAAAAACACGTTTAAAGCTTATTTTTTAATGCCAAGAACAATTTAAATGTAATGTGACACAATAATAATAATAATTAACAGTATTATAAAACCCTAAATGCAAAGTTCATAGTTTGTGTTCTTATATGCAATATCAAATACATATTTTTGACAAAATATCAGAAGAAACATTTTCGCTGCAAACAAAAATTGTAGAAAATATGATCAAACCACAGGCGGCATGGTGGCACAGTGGTAGTGCTGCTGCCTCACAGTAAGGAGACCTGGGTTCACTTTCCAGGTCCTCCTTGCGTGGAGTTTGCATGTTCTCCCCGTGTCTGCGTGGGTTTCCTCCAGGTGCTCTGGTTTCCACCCACAGTCCAAAGACATGCAGGTTAGGTGCATTGGCGATCCTATATTGTCCCGTGTGTGTGTGTGTGTGCCCTGCAGTAGGTCGGTGCTCTGCCTGAGATTTGTTCCTGCCTTGCACCCTGTGTTAAGATATAGTGGGTTGGACTGACTGACTGATCAAACCATTTACTTAAACAGATATTATTTTACTAAATACTAGACAATAATTCATATTGTTAGAAGACACTAATATACTAGCATAGGCATTTACATGAAACGTTTTTCAGGTACAACAACAACTAAGTATCTTCTCATTCAGATATGTTGCTGCCATTTGTCTTTTACCTCAGTATTGAACAAGCAGTTTATCAGTGAGCTCTAGACATGACTAAACAATTTAAATAAAGCCTTCACATTTTGTAAGGACAGGTGCCACAAGTGTCCTCCACTTATCCTAGATGATGAAGACAAATGATAAGAATATCCTACCAGTATGAGCTTTTGGTACTTAACAATAAATAAAACAGACCTTCATTTCTGAACCCACCTTGAGAAACAGAGATATCCGTATCACAGTATGCTCCGCAGGCTAACAAGTTATTTCTTACTTGAATTGCATCTGTAACCTCTAATTTTAGGCACAAAATATATCAGTGTGTGCTGTTATGTTCTAAGAATATCTGTTTTAAGATGCCTAGTGATATGCATTTGTAAAGCTTTCATAACATTGTTCAGTAGTTTATCCAAATTTTTTACTATATTGCCAGATTGCACAACAAGTGGCAGACCTAAGTATTTTTTTCTATCCTTACACATAGATTTTTGTATGTTATAAAAATGATCACATGGGGCATATTACTGACTTACAATAACATTTTAATTGATGCCAGTACATACCTTACTCCATCCATCCATCCATTTTCCAACCCGCTGAATCCGAACACAGGGTCACGGGGGTCAGCTGGAGCCAATCCCAGCCAACACAGGGCACAAGGCAGGGAACCAATCCTGGGCAGGGTGCCAACCCACCGCAGACATACCTTACTCTCAGCAGGAAAATGAGCTGTTTTTTATATTTCACGTCCCCTGTCCTGGTTTGAAGTTTTCCCAGTTAAGGCTATGAAGTGCATGCCAGCATTAAGCTCTAAAAAGTCCAGTCCAAGGAAAAATGTGCTTTGCATAACATCCAGTTGCATTTGGAGACTTAGTTAACTGTTAATAGAATGTATTAGTTAATTGTGAATTTCCCCTTGGGATTAATAAAGTATCTATCTATCTATCTATCAATTAGGTGTGTTAATAGTGTACAAGTAGGACATGTTTTTTTAACAGCACACTACAATATCACATAGTTAAAAACAGAGCTCCAAAAAGGTGCTTGCTGGATAACATAGAATTTTACTTGACGTTTCTTACACTTAACATTTTTGAAGGAAGTATCCAATGGAGATTTAAACTGTACACTGCAGTCTCATGCTAAAATTGTTTGTTGCACGAGACCATGATGGATAGAAGGTCAATGTGGCACTTTGCTAATAAATGATACTGTCAGATAAATATTGAATTATGTTCTTCAGATAATGCAGAAGAGAGGTGGTTGTTTTTAGTGTAACAGAAAGATGGCATTCATGTTTATTCACATACCGCAACATTTTCCTCAGCTATAACTACTGTGGCGGACAGCCGGGACCCATGCCCGGCGAGGACGCCCTTTTGTCACTGGATCCAGGGGAGCAGCCATGGGAGCCACGCTACGTCCCTCGGAACCTTTGTTGGCGGCCCCCCTGGGTTGCATTGGGGCCACTTTCGTGCTCCGCCAGGGGGAGCTGCATAGAGCTACACGGCTTAAAGAGCCCATCTGGGCAGGAGCGCAACCACACCCGGAAGTGCAGCCGGAAGTAGGTCAACAAGCACCTGCAGCACTTCCTGTAGCCATTACTCAGGGCGACAGAGTTGGGAGGAGGAGGACAAAGCTGCCCTGGGAGGAGTGGAGGAAGAGTGTGTGTTGGGTGTTTTTTCGTTGGTGGTGTTTTTGGGGACTGTGTAGGGCCAGTGGAGCATGGGGAAGACGTGTCCCACGGCTGAAGAAAATAAATTCTTTTGTGTATTTTACCTGTGCCGCTGGTGTCAGTCTATGTCAGGTCGGCGCCAACCAAGTGCCAATATCACACTACATTCATTTTAACATTAATTAATTTGCTTATATTTTTTTCTTTTAGTGTCATGAACATTATGTAACTTACACAGTATGACACAATTTCAAGGAGCAGGAGAAGTAAGCGGCCTAAATACAGGTTTAAGCAAGCACAAGCCAATGCAGCATGCAAATACTCTGCTGAAAGTTCCATGTTTTGCCATCAGGAGTGGCTGTCAGACAAGTAAATAATGAAAATCTACAAAATATGCAAACTGAAGTATATTAGAAACACTAATTTGTAATAGAAGTTGCTCAGAATGTTTCAGTAGGATATTTTGAAATTTAAAAAATGTGTACAGCACTCTATTTGAAAAATGTTAATGAAAAATGACCTTTCATAACAAATTATTTTGAACAAATTGTGCCAAACAAAATCCATCCACTGGGACCTGAGCTGTGTAATGCAGACAGAAAGGCAGATATTATGATGGCATTAGGTGGTTTCACAGTATATATCTTTTGATCTTCAACCAACTACTAATAGTTTAAGAAAACTGTCATTGAGCTATTTGTGGTAAAATCTGAAAAATCAACCAAAGAAGCCAACATTGGACAACCTCTACCCAACAAAGAACCTTGGGTATGGAAAAAACACGTATGTGATAATATATGGCTTCAAGTTGTTTGGCAGTTTTGTGCAAACATTGGGTAAGGTTACTATCCCAGACTTACACTGTACTCTGTTCAAATAATGCAGTGCATGTAGTCTGCACAAAGTATCCATGTTATTGTTGTTTGTCCTTTCTCATCTGAAATTGATTTAATTTCAACTTGAATACTTTTCTGTTTCAATTTAGGCAGTTCATAGTTAATGCATTTTCTTGGGGAGACTGCAAGGCTCACTTTATATAACATTAAAATTGGCCTTGCTGTTTTTTTGTCAGATGATGTTGTCAGGGGGTGGTTACAATGATCTGTTGCCAAATGAGACAGACCAGGCACTGACATGTGCTGATGTAGGGACAGACACATATTGTATTAAATGAATGAGTAGTCTTTGTTTTGTGGCCCACCTAGGACGCAAAAAAGATTGATTGATGTTAATCAATCATTTAGTTCATTATCAAATTTGCCTTTGATAATAGATAGATAGACAGAACATGATTTGTCCCCAGGTGGAAATTTGGCTTTTTACAGAAGCGCTTTAAATAAATAAATATGTTTACATTCGTGTTTTGGTCTGAACACACATTGGAATGACTATAAAGCAAGAACATTCAAAAGAAAGAAACGTTTTGACTTGGCTATCACAGTGAGAGTGAGGTGTTATGCAGGTGTATTGCTCTTGGTATAATTGGCGCCAGTAACGTTTCTTGACACATTTCAGCTGAATGATTTGTTGGCTGAAAGAGCACAGTGTTGGTGTCAGAGTGAAGATGTGCAGAATTGCTCATAATGTCACTCAAGTTTTATTTTAATTCTCTCCTTTGCTCTGAACCACAGGGAGTCCAGAGTACGTCCAGTAACTGAGATTGCTCTTTGAATTAGCTTGTTTATTTGGTGGGCCTCTCTTGAAGTGATGTTACCAGCCGGGCACACCACAGTACAGAAAATTGCACTGGCCATCACAGAGTTATAGAAGATGTGAAGGATGTCACTACACATATTAAAGAAGCGCAGTCTCCTAAGGATAAAGAGTCTGCTCTGCCCTTGCTTAAGTCATCCTTCTGTTTCATCAGCTGGAATAAATTTGAGACTTTTTGATCTTATGTTAATAAATCGTGGTATTCTGCTTCATAGCTAAACAGTTGGCAAACTGTCCTGAACTGAGAAAATGGACCAGGAGATTACCTGAGGGAAAGTGAAAAACATATAGCTAGGTCAATTACAAAAGGTCAAAAAGACTTTGCTTCAAAAACCAAAACAAAAATTTGAAAGCAATGCAGAGAATTAAAAGGATGACATCAGACACCATGCAGATCATGTATCTAGCAGCCACCATGGAAACCTTCAACAAACAATGCCAAAGAAACTCAGAATATTGTTGCTTAAAACTTAAAACAAAATACTTCACATAAAAATATGAAACTAATAAAATTACTTGGGCAATCATGACGAATACAGGATACTGAATACTGCATCTTTACCATCATATGATTTAAAAAAGCATATTCTAACATATTATCATGGAAGTGTTGTCAGAAAAGATTAGAAGTTATGCTTGAGGTGGATACATTTCCTTGGAGATATTGTAATTTATGCTACAATAATAGATTACTAAAAATATTGCTTGCTTTTAGAGATAAAACCATCAAAAATGTGCATACATCAACATCAATTCAGGTGCCTTGTTATTATAGCACCAGTGGATTGTCAATTTTAGCTTTTAGTGTGTTATTGTGTACGTGACTAAGTCCTGAGATGGATTGGCATACCACTTGGAACCCCATAAAACTGTGAATGAGGAAAAGCTTTGTTTTTTTATCATATGAACTTAGCTTTCATGGTGGATCAACATTAATTATGACAACATTTGCATTCTATTTAGATAGACAGATAAGATAAATTATACTTTAGATAGATAGATAGATAGATATTTCTCTCAGTGGGAAATTCAAATTTTATAGAAGCTCAAAGATATTTTTAAATATAACAAACTCACAACACCCCAAATACACAGAGGAACTTCTGGCTTGGATAGGAGGTGAGCTGCTGCCCTCTGATAACAAGCTCGTATGTGGGAATGAGATGTGGTCAGATCTGGCCAGTTGTGCCACAGGTTTACGTTTAAAGGCATTGACATTTAGGTAGAGCAGATCCAGCTGCTAGTGTCCAAAAATTGAACATGCTGACAGCCTTGTTCCTTCCACAAAGTTCCCCTGGTTGAAGTCACCAGCATTCTGAGGTCAGAATAATTATTCACTACAGTGTTGGCAACTGAGTGAATAATTTCTTTTGCTGAGTTAATAAACAAAAATGATGCAATCTTTTTCCTTACGCCGTAATATGGAAGAATTCAGTCAGTATTTCTGTGTCTGAAATTCACATTTTAGTTTTAATTGTAACGTGCTTGCTTTTTTACAATTGCCCATTCACACGGATAATTAAATGTATTTTTCAAAGAAAGATTGGCAGTACAGTTTTAAATTCAAGCTTAAGTTGTGAGATGGTGTAGCAGTGCAACCATGAGATGAACTCCATTTCCCAGCTGCTCAAGGGGGTTTACCCACTTATGATGACTGAAACGGAAGCAGGGGCTGTTGGGGAGAAAAGAAGCTAGTGAGAAAGTTGAAAATGGTGGCTTGGCAGAGCAACACGAGATCGTTGTTTTTGTGTATCATGTCCTAAATGTCATCTGAAAAGTCAATTGTGCTCTAGACTGTTAGGATGAATGGACTGTCTTGTGCCTGTCTGTCGTGTGTATACAGTAGTGATGGATTAATTGTCATGCATTTTCAAAAGGAGTGCTCCTGCAAATCTTACCTCTCGCCACTCAAGACTACTGGTAGGACTCTTTCACTCATTTTCTACGGAAGTTGATCTTGAGACTGTCATCTTCACATCAAACCATTTCATCCACTATATTCATGTTGTGGTTCATTGTTATGTTACAACTGTTTTGCCGTAGGGGAAAAGGGAGGTTTATCTGATTGTTGTTTTGTATTGGATTTTCATTTAATATATTATTTATTCATTCATTGATTTTGTTTCCCTGCTTGTGAGTGTATATGGGTTGTGCCAAGGCTAGGTACGTCCCTGGAATCTCCAGCAAAAAATAAATAAATCACTGTCTCATCAACAGTGTGAATCTTAGCAGCACTGGATCACTACAATGGTCATATGGAAAATATACACAGTTCAGCTTGAGAAACAGAGAAGAACAATGCCAAATAAAGTCAATGATGTAAACACACAAATCTGATAAAAGCAATTAGTAAATAAAACTAGGCACAACACATCAGAGAACTAGAAAAATCCACAAGAAAACTCAATTACAGAGTCTTCTGTGAGTGCAGAAATGCATTTTAAAATATTGTCACAATGAGGCTCAAACAAGCCTCAGGTGGTGTCCATGCTTTTGCCTTTTCTGAGGACAGGGAAGAGGAGGTGTCCATTAGGCTGTAGTTAAGCACAAAACATGACATTGACAGCTTTAAAAAAAAATGCTAAAATGTTTACCAATATGTGAGCACAATAGAGTCAGCATCAAAACAAAAGACTGCTTCTGGATTTTCAGCTAACCTTTGGGCCAGTGCTGCATTAAGTTAGTAGTTGGTTGGCAGGAGAAGACAAATGGCTGATGGGATGATTGCAGTCAGACTTAAAAAGAGAATAAGTGAAGGTGAGATAAAGGATTTGTTGAAAATGAGTTTTAGTGCAGTTAGTAATGCAGATAGGAATCTACACTATGCAAGACAGCCTCAGCACAATAATAAGGTAGATGTTTGTTATGTTACCTGTTTTCTTCTCCTTCTTGCATCCTTTGTCATTGTCGATGAAAAATATGTGTCGCGCTTTCAGAGACACCTTGTAAATTATGTATTTTTCTATTATTCACACATTTTCTGTTTTCTTTCTTCATGGGGTACATATTAAACAACATTGAATATTGTAAAAAAATAAAAACAAATCTGCCTTCCTAAGCAAGGTCATTGATCTTGCAAATATACTTAGAATTACCACAAAAATATTTTTTAAAAGGCAGCAAATCAAAAAAGAAAATTTACAAGGCGAGGTTCAGAAAATAACCTTATTTTATACATTAATACTAACATATTCCAATATTTTATGCTAAAGTATATTAATTTTAGTGAATATAATTAATTTAAACATCCAGGCAAGAAAGCACACATGGGGAAAACAATTCAATTTGGCCATGTTATTTAGTTATGTACATTTTAAATTCATTACCTTGATTGCAAAATCTGATTTCCTGGAATAAATTAATTTTTCCAAAAGGTCAGGCATGGCTCAAAATTGTGGCAATCAATCTCTGAAGCCATTTTTCAGACAATAGGAAATTCATAAATTGGGTTTAAGTGGGCTGGTTAGATTTAAAAGAAATCAATATGTGTCAAATGGTGTACTCATTTGAGTAAGAAAGCAAGAATATTCACTTTGTGTATTCCAAGACTGAAAAGGATAAAGAAATGCTGCATTTACAGTGTTTGTATTATATTATACTCCCAGTCTCAAGAGATTCATTTGCTTTTTAGGTTTTGGATACCTACAATATATATCTATACAATCAATACAGAAAGCCATCTATGGCCCAATACTGCACTCTTTATAACTACTAGAATAAGGATGTAAAGAAATTTAAGGGATTATTACACACAGTGAAATAAAAATCACTTGGAGCCTTTACTCAGTCTTGCGTATCTGTTAAAAACCAACAACAGGATAAAAAATAATTCTTATTGCCATTGTTATCTTTCTGTATTTTATGTTTAGGATGAGATATCCTTTATAAAAATTAGTCTTTGATCAGAACTCTGCTTCATTGTAGACAGACAATTTTCCACATTTTGGGTTCATACTATAAGATATTAAAAGCAAGTTAAAGTGCCAAATGCTTTGAGTTCCACTATGAAATATTGAAGTCTAAAATAACTGAATATAACAATGTAGCCTGCCTTGAGAGGCAGTCCCGTTTCTCTAAAATTACAGATAATAATGCTGGTAATCCCAGAGTTTTATTCTCAGCTATTGATCATCTTCTAAACCCAGCTCTAAATGGAATGACTCCTAAAAACTACTAGTGAAACTTGTGAGGCTTTGCTATATTTTTTAGACAAAAAATAAATGATATTTGAAATAATATAGTTCATCCCCCAAAAATTAATCAGATTGAATCCCAGCATTCCATTTTAAACAAATTAAAATCTTTCACTGGAATATTTCCACCTACATCAAATAATTTTGCAACCGAAACCCTCCACCTGCACCTTTGACCCAGTTCCAACAGTCTCCGATGTGCTAATTGAAACTGTATTTGACATAGTAAACTCATCATTAGATACGGGGGTCCTCCCTGCCTGTCTTAAGACTACAGTTGTTAACACTAGAATTACCAGAGCCTACAAAAAAACTCGTAGATCCGGCCCACCTTAAATCGCTTCTTAAATCCATTCACACCTCTCCGCCAGCGTCTTTTGTCCTCTAAATGTACTGATAAAGACAAGCTGCCAGCAGCCGGCTATTCCATCCCACCACCGACTTAGAACGTGCACGAACTTCTCCCAGCTCATGCCTTGATTGATTATCTGGGAGTGAAGTGGAGTTTTAGAGTGGAAATAATAGATCGTTATTTGGAACACACGCATTTCATGTGTGTTCCGTTTCTACAGTAATCTGTGTAAATACATTGTTAAAATAGAAACTTTTTCATATTTTAGTAATATATGTTACAAAATGTAGGCATAAACTATAGAATGTGTAAAGCCTGAGTTCCAAAGATCAAATAAACACTTTCACAAAAGCTTCAAGGATGACACAACAGTTTCCGTGGCATAGCGTGCTACGATTTGTTTCTTAGAGCGAAGCAGCTTTGCTGTGCCTCACATACCCGAGTTCGATTTCCCGTTGGGGAGAAAGTGTTGCTGTTTTTTTTTCTTTTTAACCTCAAACAGACATACAATTTATAAATTGGTATGCACTGTCAGTTAATGAGATCGTTATATTTTCATGTGGGATGCTCCTTTTAAATATATTTTTTTAACAATTGAGACTGCAATTAACATGACTGTCCTTATAACTTATTTTTAAGATCCAAAACACACAGACAGACAGAGCACTTTGTAATAGAGAGACATACAGGCAGAAAAGTCACTAGATATATAAATAAACAGGGAAGGCACATGTACTGAAAGAAAAAAAAAAGATCAACATGTGCATTGTTCCTGCTGCACTGAATAAGCTCACGCGCTCTAACATCACCCCTCCCCGACGATCTGACTCTCTAAGTAACAGCACAAGTACAGATGCAAACCAACTGTATGTGTGTACTGCATAATATTAACAAAAAGAGCAGCTTACTACTGAAAACGGCAAATATAGGAGTGAGTGGGGATCGAACCGGGGACTCTTGATTACACTTGGTTTGCGTACACTTCACTCCCAGATAATCAAT